>NC_081413.1:361876358-362043858 GCF_030272615.1 Cryptomeria japonica
CAAACTTATGTATTTAGCAATAATTTCTTTTTTTTAATCATAACCAAATGCCTTTGTAAAACTAAAAGTGATAGTGTCAATCAACATGTACCCTTTTCAACCCACTTTTAACCAAGAGAACATTACACACCACTAACACATTTTCCTTTCAACTTCAACTCAATTAACATTATACTTCACATGTTATGCAATGACTAAAATTTATACACTTAGGAGGAAAATCAAAATATAAATAGACTACACCGAACTATACTACTTTTACATAATTTATTTTTTTTGTTTTTGTTTTTTTTCATTCACAACATGTAATGCATTCATTAAACTACAAGCAATAGTAACAAATAACAAGTTACAATGTCATCCAAGTTTCTATGTTATCAATAACACAGTGTTCTTTTATGATACATCACAATGTAAGTCTTTCTTACCTGATTTGCTCTTGTATTCTATCATGATCTAGTTGCTTTCCCCTCATACCTGTACCTGCAAGATATCTTCATCTCTAGATGTTCAACACAAGGTCAAATGGTATTTAGATACATAATCATCATGATAAAATGTTTCCTTACTTAACTGGAGCAATCATAAATTGGTTAACTACTGCAAATGCTTAGGCGAACATAAAATACATAAGATTGTGAAGGAGTGGTAAGATCAATCAAAACTTTGACATGCAAGACCTAAGGGCTAGACCTAGTGTCTCGGGAACTCATCACAGATGGCCTTGCCTACGTGAAGGCGCAAAGACCTCGTAGTTCATAAAAACAATTTAAAAACCATCTAATATGATGGTATAAGAGTGGGTATGCAACCCTTTCTAGGGTCAACTTCCCCAGACAGTTCCCTCATCGACTGCCACCCACTTAGGTGAGCCAGAGACGAATCTCATAACTAGTTTTGAAATAAAGGTCAAACACACTTAGTTCTCCTCATAAGATTTCTGAAGGTTCCTACACATGGGTTTCCAATGACATCAGTCCACAATTCTAACATATACTAACATGTTACTTTGAGTATAGAAAGCACTTTTAAACTTAAGTTTGATCATACTTTTGGACTATATCAATGTGAGGGAGATATGTTCAATCCTATTTAGTAATTATTATAACCACTTCCTATACAAGGTATAAGTAGTCTTAAATAACATTGTTATGAGCTCAACAAAAACAACTAGCACATAGCTAGAGAAGAAAACCTTCATGTCATATTTTATAGACAATTTCACATTAATCATTTGGATTATCAGTAATCTTGATAACAATTATGATACCCAAGTTAATTGATCATATCACTAAATAGAGCATTGTTAGACATAATAATGATTAGTAAGGTATAGGCTATAATGACAATAGAATGCTAATAACCAAAACACATTCAACCATCCAAACAAGCCTAAACATATTCAAGTATAAGAACTAAGTATCTGAAATATGATTCTTACACAATAACTAAGTAATTAATCAAATAGCTTGATAAACATGTCCTACAATAACATGGATCAATGAAATTGATATCACAATCATTCAATATTGTAACATTCTTTATAAGCAAGCTATAGATTATCAAAATGCTCATAACTTAACCAAGGATGATTTCATAAGAAAATTGTCGATGCAGATGTAAACTCAATAGAAATTATATCAATAATTAGAATACAATGGCATTAATTACCAACAAAACCTCTAAGCTATTCAACTAATAACCTCAAGTAGGTATTGATAATTTAATGTCCTATATAATTTATAATAATCCTCTACTATTGATCTTGTGGGCTTTATTTATAACCAAAAGAGTACTAAACTAGCAAATTGAGAAATTTCCAAATTTCAAGACTAATGCCTCCTTTAATAAACCCCCAAATCCATCATTTAACATTCTTGATGACTTATTATAATGAAGACAAGTCTATTGAAAAAAATTATAAAAAAAAGAATAATATTGACGAACGTCATACATGTAAACAATTTATTTTTTTTACCTTTCCTTCTATTTATGCCTTAAATGAAATATAAAACTATCATAAAAAAATTCTAATTCATTTTAACCATATATTAAAATACTAAATACTTTGATTGATAGATAGAACAAGGTGAAATGTTATTATATTCAAAACAAAAAGAGAGTGACTTGTTATGTTGTGCTAGTCTCTACCATTCACTTATGACTTGAAATGCTTTAGCATGCAGACAGGAAACTCAAGGGATTGTAGACAACTCACCTGGAGTGTTTGACAGAATACCTCAACGAGATGCCACCTTATGGAACGCACTGACTGCATCATTTGCAGGAAATAGATTTGATGAAAAGACTATAGAAACTTCCAAAATAATGCAATTGGCATGAGGATGCCAGAGCCACATTGCAGACTTAGCCTTTGATGGTTGCAAGGTTTTCAAAAAATGGATTGATGAAAAGGCTTTTAGAAATCTTTGTTCGAATGTATTTGGTACCCATGAAGCCTAATCCCCTAATTATTTATCAAAATACTCCCCCATTAGAGTTGCCATACACATACAAACAATATCACCAATGCCAGGGGTCCTGTCACCTGTGTCCACACTACCAAAAGGGAGCATTACAACAGAGGAACTCGCCTCTAGTTGTTGTTGAGACTGCTCTGGTAGACATGTATGCAAGATGTGAAAGCATGTGACTGTCTAACCCAATTGCCCAACACAAAATGTGTTCTCCCCACCGATTCTTGTGGTTACCAGATAAACCCCCCCCTTCCAAATACTCATGTCCCTTTCACATTCAATTCTATCGAGATTTTCTTTAATCTTCTATGCAGAAGCTTCCATCTTATTAATTTTCATGACGCATTTATTGACTATAAACTACGTAACCTGCCCTCTTTCCACGCCAATTCCCAAAATCCATTCCTCCAAGTCTTCTTTTCCTTTAAATGTAGGCAGGGATGTCTATGTTTTCACACCGTGCCCATTCCTCATTAATCCTTGCTCTGATAACACTATGTGATTCCTGCAAAAATTGCCATCTTCCCCAACATCCCTTTCAAAGTACTCACCTCATGCTCATTAAATTTGAGACTGCCATGAAGCGATGTGTAAGATATTACAATATTATTTCAATTAAAATATCAAATAATGGAATGTTTGGTATTTATGAATGCACCTACCATATAAAATTGAACCCTCTACGTGTCAATATACAACAGCATCCAAATGATTAAAGAACATAATATGAATGACCATATTGCACCTTCCATATGAATCAATCACATGTATTTGATCGTGATATAAGTGTCACCAATACTAAACCACACTAGAAATCAAGGCACACCAAACAAGTTTTATTACACTTGATACAACACCTTCATAAAAGCCTTATGTTCTTATACTCATTGGGTGATGTTATTAGATTCCTTTAGGGAAACGGGTTTTACTATTCTGCCAATATAGGGTATTAATCACTAGTTTTTTTATTTATATTAAGATTTTATTTTATAGTAATACTTCAAGAATTACCATATATAGAATAAGTATTATTTATACATAACTATAATGTATGTTTCCTTTTGTTCTAATGTACAAGTCAAAAATCACACTAACCTATTAATTATCTTGTGTAAAACTAGTCAATTCAAAGTTTCATTTATAATAATAATGGTTTTGATACATCACAATACTTTGACAATAAATCAATGTACTAGATGGATATACAAAATGTCTAAGTAGGAAGGAATCAAAATATTATCTATATCTTCTCGAATAGGTTGAAATTATATGAAATTAATGCTTGATTTCCTAGTATTAAAATTATATTTCAAAATAACAAACAAGGTAAGGTAGACAAACTACTTACATCAGTACTACGATTTTTGTTTCCTTCCACCCAATTCCTTGTCCAAGATTGAATCATACTCGAAGTTACAATCATCAGTATATTATAGTGTCTTAGTCAAAGAAACATTTACACAAAGTATTTTCATCTATCATAGGTCAAAGCACCATACTTCATCCTTTCTTAAGCACTTGTTAGTTCTAGTTTAATACTTCATATCAACTAATTCACATTGCATTTTCTGTTCCATCTTAAGTATAAAATACTCTCAACATTGATGGACTTGAAAAGCACTAAGGCGGGGGGGGGGGGGGGGGGGGGCGCGGGGGGGGGGGGGGGGGGGGTGAATTAGTGATACCCAAAATAAAACTACTTCAAACACTAGCCGGTAGATGAACTTAACAAAACTTTTAAACACAATGCATGTAATCCAAAATGATATAACAACATCCACAATAAGTAAAACATCCACCATAACACAAGTGTTTGTACGTGGAACCACGGTGGGATGGAACTCACAAGTTAGCTATCTGCAGTAATAGATAACTGATCAGTTAGGGTCTACAAAGTGCTCTGCTAGGAGCGAATCTTGTTAGAGATCCCAAAGCTTGATTAGAAGCTTATACCCTGTAAAAGGTAGTACCGTGTTAGGAGTAACCTCGGTGGAGGATTTCTGAATCCAAACTAATGGATCGCCCTGTTAGAGGATTTGTACAAAGAAGCTTGTTAGAGTTTACTCGGTTAGGGGTTTGAATTTTGTTGTGATTGTTAGAAAACAACAGGATTGGTTTGATCTGTCTGAGGAGCACAATACTTACTTGATCAGATCCTTCTAAGCATATTCAACACTACTCTTCTGCATACTCTGCAACTTAACACTTTTTGTCTTTTGCACACAACATATCACTTTCACTCATATGAAATAATTCATTGTGATGTCAATATATAGACATTTAGATTTCATGTCGGCCATTAGAAACCATAACACAATTTCCTAGGTGCAGTGTATCTAGTCAAGTGATCATAACTCATCACAAAAATACCGCCAATATTTGTTGGTGGGATAACTCATCACGATTTGTGGTAACTCATCACAAAATCAACGAATATTGGTTGGAACAATCAATACCGGTTAGAGTTAAATATATGAACCGTTATCCTTGAATCTCCTGATATAATCTCCACTTGATCTTCATCTTGATGTCGACTAATGTGTATCCACTGGTTGTCTTCTAAACATATACCAGTTGTCACAAATTACCGGTTAGGGATAAACCTCTTAGTATAACCTCTAGCATACCGGTTGTAGTATAAACAACTTGAAGTTATACCGGTAGACAATATAAACATATGTGTGTGTATGTGTTTCATCAATGACAACATATGATGAACTCATTACAATCATCATCAAGCCAACAATCTCCCCCTTTGGCATTGATGGCAACACTTAGAAAATTTTACAGTAATACTGCTAAGTTGCATACAAAATAAATTTACACATATACACATGCTCCCCCTAAATGCATACATTATACAAAATTTTCAAAAACACGCATACATATTTCTACTCCCCCTTTGACAACAATGCCAAATTGAAAAAGCAAAAAATATATGTATATATAGAAAATTTGTATCAAAGTGTTCATCATATACAACAATAACTTGAAAAATGAAATCAAAGTTCATGCATTCACCAGTCTTCTGAAAATAACATTAAAGTTCTGCTTCAACTGTGATAAGGCATTTGTCCATGTCACTAGCACGTTCTCAGTGTACTCTTTTGTACATATAAGCTATGAATGGAATTCTTCCATTGAATCTAGTGTACAGGTTTCTAGAGTTGCTAAGATAGCTTTTGCACTTGAGTGGGCTCTCTATAGTATGTCCACTTGTGATGTGAGTAGACTCTTGAGTTCCTTTAGAGACCGAAGTCTCTTTGCCTTCTCATGATCATAAGTATCCAACTTGTTGTGCAAATCATCTACTGATTTGCTAAAAGCAAATATAGAGTCCTGAAGTGGGACATATGCATTGCATATCCTTTCTAGCTCTTTCTTTGTTTTTGTTTGTCTTTTTGTGATATCAGAATAACAGAATGAAACATTAGAGGTAGAAGCAAGATACTTTCCTCATGTTTCAATAGCTTTTCCCAATAAAGCTTTATCATGTGACAGAGCCATTTTGCCAATATTAATGTCCTTTGCAAGTTTCTCCCCATACTTCTTCTTGTGACTTTTCTCAGCATAGGTTTGTGTTGCTTCTTCTAATCAGACGTGTCTGCAACTAACTGACCAAGTTTGCTAATAGGGGATGTCATATGTGTTGTAGAAGTTTTCGGTAGTAGACTAGATAGAATATCTACTGCATTCTGAATTGTTTCTGCCTCGATCCTTTGCTCTTTAGGTCTCTTCTTATGCACTCTAGATTGCATGACATTAGAAATCTTCATCATTTTAGATGCGTTCATGTTGTCAACATTGATAGGCTCTGAAATGACTAATGAATCATTATCATCCTCATCAGTCTGCGGAGTGACTAATGGCTTTGTCGGTTCAGAGGATGTAACCTTAATGATTGTTTTCTCTAGATTTTTCTCTTCTTCCTGTTCAGAAGTCTGTGTGACAACATTTTCCATAGACTCCTTCTGAGTATCCTGTAAGACTAGTGGAGATTGAAGTTTCTCCGGTTGTTTTGTTTCTAGTGGATTATCCATTTTCGGTTGAGTTGTCGATTGCTCAACTAATTTGACCTGTAAGTCAATGATTTTAGGAGGCTCCATATTTGGTGCAGTGTTGTCTCTAGATAGATCAACTGAATTCTGAACATCATCAACAACATGAATAATGGTGTCATCATATTCTTGACAGGATAGACCTCATCAGCTTATACAATCTCTTCTTCATCCATTTCTTGTCGATTGACAACATCTTCCTCATTCTTAAAGGATTGGAGAAGTTCTTCCATCCGTTTGATTTCATAGCTATTCGATGGGTCTCAATTTCAATAATTGCCCTTTCCACTAAGTAACTTCAATCTCCTTGCTTTGAAAGCAAATTGAATTTTGTACCTATCAACCAAAGCACTTATTTCATCTATAGACAAATTGGGGAAATAATGTACAAATATCTCATCAATAATTTATTTTTCCAATTTTATAGCTTCCTCCCATTTATCCAAAAGAATAGTGTACAAATAATTTGAGATAACCTTTTCAAGATCATGTGGAAATCTACTGTAATGACACAAATGAGTAATTACCTATTGAATGACTTGCTTCTTCTCTTCTTCAGTGAAGGAATCAAAATGGTCTTTGACATTGTCAAATATGCTCCTCCCTAATGTCTTCATTGTTCTTTCAAAATGGGTATCAGGCTTAAAATTTGATATATCAATAGGCACAGTTGCCATTGGCACTTCCTTTACTGACTTTTCTACTCTATTGGTAGCTTTCTTCTTCTTAGGTTCTTGTACAGTGTCAGTACCCTCAGATTCTTCTTGAAGAATTAACTTCCGATGGGTCTTTTCTTTGTCACATTCTCCTTCTTTGTATAGACTTTAGGTGTCAGTTCCTTTTTGGTTTGGATACTCTGAATCACATTTGTATTCTTTATCACTAGAGGTGCTTCATCAGTTTTCTTTTTCTTTCCTTTCCCACTTGTGACAGGAGCAATACTAGTTTTGTCTTGAGCTTCCTAGAATACCACAATATCCAGTTTTGTCTTATTTTTATCTTTAGGAGATGCTAATAGGTTATTAGCATAACCAACTAGTAAGTCATGGTTCACCTCATAACTCATATCTTCCATTTCTTCTTCTCTCGGCTCAATTGCTTGCATCAAACAAAAATCAGTGGTAACTGTGAAAACAATGTCTTTTGCAAAATGACTTACCACATCTTCAGGCAATCTCATTCTCATTCTCATCTTCTTCTGAAACTCATTGAAATACTTATTCATGGCAGCAGGAAAAGTATTCCTTACAGCCTTGATGTTGTTCTTGATTTGTGCGGATACCAGTAGGTCCTTTGACCATTCAATATCACCTATTCCCGGTAGCAAATTTTGAAAATAAAAGAATAACCTGACCAATAGCTAACCATACTTGAACTTTAGACTATTGTCCTTTTTGATAGATTGCAAATTTAGAAACAATTGTCTCCTAATAGCCTCGCAAAGATCATAATCTACATTTTCAACTATCATCCTATGAGATGTATGAATTGCTACAGATTGAACACTATTTAGTCTACTGGAGTAAAATACCTGGTAGCCTATCACCATTGCTGCCAATTTCACTGTAGGGTCTCTGATATTGTTAACAAAAAAAGCACGTTTGTCAGATGTTGAACCGGTTAGAGAGTCTACCGTCTCTTTTGAAATTCATCTCAGTTCAGGTACTTCACCCGTTGAGAAATAACTAGTTATAGCCTGAATGGCTTCCTTGGTAATTGTGCAAGTTCTCTCTAAGTACACGTTCTCACCATGAACCCAACTCAAAATGATTCTAATATGCTCTTCCTCAAAATCATCTAGAAAATAAGCGGCGTTGTGAAAACCTTTCTCGAAAACCCTAGCATACTATGTTTGAATCTTTCCATTCTCATAACAGAGGGATTTTAGCTGAGTGTAAATGTATAGTGATCCTAGATATCTTACAATCAATATAACTCGACAAATCTCATTTTACTAAAACTCCACTAGGAACTTGTGATAATGCATTATACGACACAATTTGTTCTGTCTCTACAACTTCCATTGTCTCAGATGTAATCATTAACCTTTCTATAGATTTTGAAGATGATGTCATTGCAAATGAACAAGATTTGAAGCAGGATTTTCAAATAAATACCTTTTCTTACGCACGTTGCCTCGTTTACCGGTTGAATCCCCAAGTGCACACTAGTTCGATCTTTTGCAACCTTCAAATCAACTTGATTGCAACTTCAATAATTATCAGCCAACAATATTTCTTAGCTTAGTAAGTGCTCCAAATTTATTTCTCGAATGTGTTAGGGTAAAAATAACAAAGTAAAAAATCACTTTTATCCGTTTTACCTACTGCATTAAATGCTCGCCTGTTAGGGTTACAAACCCTAATTTCACCGCTCAAGGAGAAACCCCATTGATAACATATTGACAAAAAGTTATTAAAATTTCATGCTTCAAAATTATCTTACTGCTCATTCATCTCAAGGGGTCCGAAGGTGGATTTACCATTAAGCTCCCCTTAGCCATATTTAAAAGGCTTAATTCACTGGTGCAGTGTTCTCTTCACTGGGTGAAGGAACAGTTTCTTCTCCAGGTGAGTCATCACTTTTCTTCTTCCATATCCAATTCATTTCCTCTCTGGTTTCTTCAACATTAACTTTCTGCTTTCCTTTCAGATCCTTAGAAGAATTGATCAGTTTGCTATTTCTGGATCTACAAAATTTTACTAAATGCCTTGGTTTGTTACAGTGATAGCAGACCATACCAGATGATTTCCAAGGTCCTACATTTCCTCTCCCAGTTCTTCTTTTGCAGTTCATAGCCACATGACCAAATTTATTATAGATGGTTAAAATGACATTTGTTACCTTTTCCATCTCAAATGGACTAAACCGGTTGCCGTAGGGTCTTTGCTAATTCATGTTGACCCGGTTGTCAGATTTTCTCATCTGCTTGCCATTCGGTCTTGGATGCATATGTGGTACAGGATTATTTGCTCGATATCTACACTCAACATATCTATGTCCATACATTATGCATGTGAAGCAATGACCTTCAAATTTCTTTGACACATACCTAGCATCAGTATTGTATCTTGCATTTCTGTTAGGTTTGTCTTTACAAACATTTGCAGTGTGACCAAGTTTATGGCAAACAAAACAAACAAGTTTAAAGACCTTCTTACCAGTAGGCTTCTTGATCTTAGGAGACGATTTGTTGTTAAGAGTGTTTCTCTTGGTACCGGAGGATTCACCTTTTTCAGATGTATGAAAATCAAGTCCAGAGGTATCACCTTTCATCCTTTGTGATTGAATTTGTTCTTCAAGAAAGGTAGAACTCTTGTTGAACTTTTCTAGTTTCCCATTAGCTTTGGTAAATTGTTTGGTGAGATCTTCATTATGCTTTGACAGGTTCTCTCTCAGAGATGATGCTAACTCAAGATCTAGTTGTAATTTCTCCTTCTCTTCTCTTTCAGCATTCAAATGCTCATGCAAGGTAGCATTTTTTCGCTTGATCTTGGCAATCTCATGATCTCTTTCCTTGATAAGATCTTCAGCAGCTCTTTTGGCTTCCAGTTCCTGACTCATGCGAATAGTAAGACCTTCTAGCTCTCTCCTCAGATTTAACTTTTCACCATTTAACTTTTCAACTTCCTCAGCTAAAGCATCAATATTGGCCTCATCTGAAGAACTATTATCAGATATCTCTAACAGTTGTTCAGTTATCTCTCTCCTTTTGACTTGTGAAGCTTTCAATTTGACCCTAAGGATTTCAAGCTCATTTCTGCTAGCTTCTAGCTCTCTAGCCATCTCAAAGTAGCTCATGTCCCCCATGGTGGTTTCAAGGCTCCCCTTCTAAGTGATTAGGCTTCAAAGAAGTTTGGCTCTGATACCAATTGATGGACTTGAAAAGCACTGAGAGGGGGGCGGGGTGAATCAATGATACCGAAAACAAAACTACTTCAAACACTAACCGGTAGATGAACTTAACAGAACTTTTAAACATAATGCATGTAATCCAAAATGATATAACAACATCCACAATAAGTAAAACATCCACCATAACACAAGTGTTTGTACGTGGAAAACCCAAATAGGTAAAAACCACGGTGAGATGGAGCTCACAAGTTAACTATCTGCAGTAATAGATAACTGACTGGTTAGGGTCTACAAAGTGCTCTGCTAGGAGTGAATCTTGTTAGAGATCTCAAACCTTGATTAGAAGCTTATACCCTGTAAAAGGTAGTGCCTTGTTAGGAGTAACCTCGGTGGAGGATTTTCTGAATCCAAACTAATGGATTACCCTGTTAGAGGATTTGTACAAAGAAGCTTGTTAGAGATTACCCGGTTAGGGGATTTGAATTCTGTTGTGATTGTTAGAAAACAACAGGATTGGTTTGATCTATCTGAGTAGCACAATACTTGCTTGATCAGATCCTTCTAAGCATATTCAACACTGCTCTTCTGCATACTCTACAACTTAACTCTTTTTGTCTTTCGCACATAACATATCACTTTCACTCATATGAAATAATTCATTGTGATGTCAATATATACACATTTAGATTTCATGTCAGCCATAAGAAATCATAGCACAATTTCCTAGGTGCATTGTATCTAGTCAAGTGATCATAACTCATCACAAAAATACCGCCAAAATTTATCGATGGGATAACTCATCACGATTTGTGGTAACTCATCACAAAATCAACAAATACCGGTTGGAACAATCAATACTGGTTAGAGTTAAATATATGAAGCATTATCCTTGAATCTCCTGATATAATCTCTACTTGATCTTCATCTTGATGTCAACTAATGTGTATCCACTGGTTGTCTTCTAAACATATACCGGTTGTCACAAAGTACTGGTTAGGGATAAACCTCTTAGTATAGCCTCTAGCATACCAATTGTAGTATAAACAACTTGAAGTTATACCGGTAGACAATATAAACATATGTGTGTGTATGTCTTTCATCAATGACAACATATGATGAATTCATTACAATCATCATCAAGCCAACAAACATAAGACTAATCCACATAGCATCATAACCATATCTAAAATTTAACTTAAAACAAATGTCCATATTATCAAACATAATATATCTAAATCATCATAACCATAATTTGTAGAAAACCCACTTTTCACATTATAAGATTTGTTTTTCTTATATTCAAGATTTTATATTCACATATACCTCAATTCACTATGAGGGAAATCTTCAAGTCCATTTCACTCACAAAGATCAATGAATAGAAATCCACTATAATTTGTCCTCTTTCCTTGACTAAATATTAACATTTAGAACAAATCACATTATAAAAAATACGTCACACAATTTCAAAATGTCATCCTCATATTCATTATAATGTCAAATAACTGAAGGTACAATTAAACTTAATTACAAATTGATCAAATGCTATCCTTTTTATATTATCTTGTATCACCTTGCTAGTCAAAACTAAGAATAATCTCTGCCTACTACTATACCCATTCATAACATGAAAGGAATGATCAATTCTTACAAGATCTTTTAATCCCGTGCAAGAAAAATCACTATGCTTCATCTATGAATGAATTTAGTTCATTCTACTTATTATTGCATGTCAACAAAGACACAAATACATTATCAATCCTCCCTTAAGTTTATGAGACTCGGAGAACATTATTAAACTATGATAAACATGCAATGTAACTTAACTCGATGTCAAATCATAAACTAGATGCCACTATCATTACAATTAAGTAAGGTGTCTCAAAATAGCATCAAAATATATAATGGTCATGTTTAACTATAGGTGGGGCATCACAACATATATATACATATACATTAGAGAACCAGAGAGAGTGACGGAGCATAAGCCAAATCTTCTCCATTAACGGGTAACCCGAAGTCAATATTCCTCTTGCTACTTCCTTGTTGCTTCGTCCCACCGATCTAGGGCCTCTTGAAA
Source organism: Cryptomeria japonica (assembly GCF_030272615.1). Classification (NCBI taxonomy): domain Eukaryota; kingdom Viridiplantae; phylum Streptophyta; class Pinopsida; order Cupressales; family Cupressaceae; genus Cryptomeria; species Cryptomeria japonica. The sequence goes on from NC_081413.1 coordinate 361,888,829, forward strand.
TAAAATGCCTCTTGATCTAATTCATGATGGGGTGGGGGAGGAGGCCCCTCCTTTGCTAGTGGGAGGAGATTAGCTACTTATTCATGGGTGGGAGGTAATAGAAGATGTCATAAACCATGATCTGAAGTCCGTAATCAAGAGTGCTTGCTAAACCGCTTCCTCTCCCTGCATGCATTGGGGGTGGGGGGGCCTACTATTCTATAGTAGCAGTTTCAACCTGCCACAACAAATCCAACTATGGATTTCCATAGAAATACAATTATATTATCATCAACATAAGCAAATGATCATCCAGCCACATAGATGGATGCAGCGCCCATTTTAAGGATTCGGGACATTCAAAACCTTATATCCATAGAACATTCAACGTAACATAGATAACAAATAAATGGGAAAGCTCATCAACCAGGTGACCATCAAAGGAACCCAGGTTACAACCAGTAGACCCCATTCCACCCTCATTAGGTTTTGTTTCCACCTAGTGGAGGAGCGCAACTAGTATTCCACCTCCGACACCTTAACTATTGTCGTCTCGCCCTACAATTCTATGGGACTGATTAATCGATGTGGGAGCCCCATCCCACCCATTCCCCCTATCGAGCCCCACCCAACTTAATTAAGCAACCTGCTAATAAAATCAGCTATAGTTGGTGGGCAATGGGTTACGCCACTCTTTCAATTACCACCCTTTTTCTTCTTGGTTTTCTGATGCGGAGAGTCTTGGAGCCTTGTTTGTTACACCTTCTTGAGTGACTTGTCCTACTCAACCCTACAACTACTCAAGTCCTTCCTATGGCACTTGGCAAGGGTTATGATAATGAGACCTCCAAGTTCTAAACCTTCTTGACTTGCCTCCTAGGAATAGCCAATGGTTTCTAGACAATCAACTTCACCACTTGAGGTTGTCACCTTAGTTACTCACACACTCCTCTCTTGGGCTGCAACCACTCCTACAAGGATCTTAACACACAATCTCTTCCTATGGTTTCCCAATTCATCAAAAAGGTGTCTTCAATGTTTTTTGAGTTTTAAGACTCACCAAATCCATCGCCATGGATTCTTAATCGTTCTAGGTCTCTACCAGCACCTAATTAGGCCTAATTGCATTAGCCCTCCCTAGGCGGTTTTAGGGGTTTAACTTGAAAAAATCCCAAAAAATAATATAAATAAATCATGGATTTGAGTACCCTTTTGGAAGTTACAGACAATAATGGAAAATTGCATCTGGTTTATCCATACAAGTGGGGTTTCCAATGCTACACTATTTTGAGGGGTTTTAGGCCTAGCCGGTGGATTGGCAAGATAGGTCTAGAACTCTTCACCAGTCAAATCTCCTGCTCCAAAAACCTTGGGAACCTTCAAGGGGACCTAGAGGGATTTCCATTCATATTCCACTTGGTCCTGCACCAATCTCCATGTGCTCACAAATCGCACTTTTCTTGTTGTCCTAACTCACCTACTCCCAGCGGTGAACCTAGGGCTTCATTGTTTCTCCTCCTCCTGGACCTAAAACATCACACACCCTATTCCTAAGATATGTATAGACCCTAACCTATAATTATTATTTATTTCAATAGGTGCCATCAAAGAATGCCTAGGTTAGAGCCATTTCTTGCTCTTAAACCCTACTTGCAAGGGTTTTACTCATAGTTGCAAAGAATGAAAGAAATCTCTACAACCTAGAACAATCAAACCTGCAAATCAACCTTAATGAAATAAAATACAATTAACATACAAATATGGCAATTATTTTACACCATCTAGTCCATACTGGACCATACAAGCAAGGAAAAACAAGACTAAACTATCAAAAACCGATGGAAACAATGTTGCTTCACAAACCAAAAACTTGCCCTTGAATTTCCAATCCTCCAATCCATACAATGAAGTGAAATTTGGCACTTATATCCACTTTTTTCAGTTGGTTCAACCAACTTCCTAACGCCCATAACCAAAAATGCAACTTTTGCAAGAAATTGCAAAATGTTGCTCAACAAGTTTTGACAACTTTTTCTCCAAGATGCAATTTTGCATTCTAATGCATTCTAAGACTGTTAAAGGTCCTCAAACACCCTAGAATACCTAAACACAACTCAATTGAATCCTAATACAATATTACATTCATTTGGAGTATTGTGCATGCCAACTACCTAAGCATCTCACTTCTTAGGCTAACAACATCCCAGGCACAATTGACTCGAACCAAAATTTGGACAACTCAACCATGGCTCTACTGAGTCTTCAATGGTTGGTCCATTATTACATCACAAATTAACACACAACCTAAAAATAAATCAAAGCTTTCATTCTTGGAGTGCTAGGTGCCCTAGACCATTTTCTTAGACCCTGATCTGTCGATACCCAACCCGATCTTCCGCTCACCGGACTAACTAAATAAACCCTCATGTTACATATAGAATAATTGTTTCTATTCTCTTGATATGCTAGCTTCATCCTTCTCAATGGCCCAGATCTCACAAATATTTTTTCCCACCCACCCACAGTAGTGGTTCTATTGCTGGCACAGGGACTTCGTTCGATGGTTCGGCTCAATCCCAACGGGCTAGATCAGAGCATCACCATGGGGTTGATCACCCTACCCCCTACAAGCATGTGAGTGAGAAGAAGAGACGGTTTAATCACCCTCTCTATACAGTTGAGCCATCTATTCATCCATCCATTATCTATGTTATATGACGGATGATGACACACACACACACACACACACACACACACACACACTATATATATATATATATATATATATTGTGTATACATATACATACATACATACATATGCATGTATGTATGTATATGTATGTATGTATGTATGTGTTTATTAAAATGGAAAAGAAAACATTAATGAATCAATTGTTATGAGCATTTTAAAAGTCTTTGTCACCACATAGTGGGAGACTTGATCAAACACTATGTGGTGGGGTTCATAGGGAGAAGTCATTAACATCATATAGTGGTGAGAAAATGAGAGGGTGGAAGATACCACATATGTGGTAATGGTATGAGGGGGAGCGACCACCATGAGGTGGCATGCTATACTCACATGGGAGCAGGTTTGTACATTAAGCACACCCCACTTACATGGAGTATGGGTAGTCAAACCTTTTAAACCATCCCTACCCCCATAATAGCACCATGAGATTGATTTTATTGAGTATGTATTTAAATTTATTTTGTTAGGCCTATTTGATAGTACACGTGGGGGTTCTTTCAGTTTTAACCAACCCACATAATATGTTAAAAAAAATAACTTTGAACTTTTCATGAGGAGTGGATAAGCTTTCAAAGCTTAATAATTTCTTCTCCTTCACATGCATAAAGGGGTTTCTATGAGAGAAGGCACATTCTTTGTGCTTGGGGGAAATTTTAAGAAAGTAGAATTAATTTTGTTTTGAGAGGGAAAGTAACTAGTCCAGTGTTTTCTCTTTCATAGTTAGGATAGAGAAGAGAGCTTTTTGTACTCGTCTTGTCTACTTGAGAAGTTTGGGAGGGATATTGGAGGAGATTACTTTGTGAAGGATTCAAAGGCTTGCACCTTCTCTGCCCTCAATTTTTCAAGGCATTATCCAAGCGTGTTCTCCATCCATTTGGAAGTTATTTTTCTTAATTTTGATTGATCATATAGACACACATTATATGAATAGGAAATGTGTCTTTTTATTGAAATAAGTGTATGATATTTTAGAAAAAGCTTGGTTTTGGTTTAGATATTATTGTATTATCAGGATGAGGAGTAGCTTGATATGCATGTGGAATCATGTGTATGTTCCTTCTTATCTGTGTTTATATACCTATATATATTATTATGTGAGAGTTATAAGACTTTAGAGTTGTTCTCCTCTTTGCAAAGGAAATTATTATTTCATTGATAAAGACTGGAAAAATATCATGATAGTATATTTGAGATACATATATACTCAAGAATTTATGGTCTAATTACTAGTTACAAGATGATACAAGATGTTTCTCATTAGTCCAATTAAGAATATTTGGGTAAATGGGTTCTAGACAGAGTTATATGTTTGTAATTTATATTATTGAGAAGTCTTATGTATGTTTCTGTATAGACTAAGGGAGGTAAACCCAGAACCTAGTTTGTATATATCAAAGAGGGAGTCCATTAAATAAGTGTACTTTGATGAAACTCATGTTTGGTTTAGACTATTTTTGTGTTTTGACAAGAGAGTTGAAACTTTCTAAACTCTATAATGAGAGTAGTCTCCAAGTCCAATAAGAGGTGATTGAACTTATTATAACTATTTTATAATATAAAATTTTGGCCAAAGTTTTGTCTTTGTCACTGCATGTGACTAGTTAGTTCACAAGTGTTGCCAAAACATAGATCTTCCAAATTGGTCATACTTAGTTAGAAGATAGTCTAAAGTAGTATGGTCGGAATGAGAAATGTGGCACTCAACACCAATACTTAGATGGCTCAACATAGGCCCCCTTGTCTATACTTCTTGTGAAGGGTAGGGACACTTCTAGTAGGAAGGTGTGTGGGAGACGCTGGTCTGTAGTTGGAGGAGTGGCGCCTAGATGATGATCTCCCTCCTGCAGTTGACTAGTCGAGGCTTGCGAGACAAATACAAGATTCCTAAGCGAGTAACTTTGGTAATCTTTATTTGTGCTATGTTAGAAATGATTATTTATCCATAAAGTTTCATGTGAATATATTTATGCATTCAATTAAATGATTGTTTGAAATAAAAGTGAATTTTTTTCATGATTTACTATCTTTGGTTTTTTTAACTTGTAAAAATTATTTTGAGTTTATTTCTTAGTGTTTAGTTTGGTGGTAGTTACAATAAAAATCATGTATTTACTTGGTTGAAAAGGGAAAGGTGAATAGGATAATAAATCAAGTAACTTGTTCGACTGCAAATGAAAATTTATATAATTAAATAATTAAAAATTACTTAATTACAAAGAGATAGATGAATGTGAAAAGGTTAATCAATTAATTAATGGAAAATGATCACTTAATTAAATAATCAAATTATTTAACTAATGTTAGAAGAAGGGGGATGGTGGGTAAGGTATTTAAATAATTTAAACAAAAATTAGTTAATGAAGAAAATTGATGAAAGAGGATGGACAGAAGAAGGGTCAATTTTCAATGTCTTCAATACAAATAAACAATGGAAAACTTGCTTTAAAAATATTTCAGTACCTCGTTTATGAACCACATGAATGTTCTTAGTGCATTGGTTACCCCTTGTTGATGATGCTTTGACCACTAACATTTTAAATGGAAATGTGAAGAATGTCAAATTTGTGCCAAAGAATGATTCTAGGGAGTCCATCATCTTCCAACAAAACAAGTTGTTGTTTATCATTTGGGTTTTTAACTGTCATGGAATTATTGTTTCTATTGTATGATCAATCTCATGTTTCATTTTGGAACCTATAGATCCATCCACGAGACTAAAAAAATACTTCTCTCTAGTTGAGGTAATGATTGGGTCTTTTGTTATGCATTTCATGATATATTTCTCAACAATGTAGAGGTGAATAGAAGATTTGTTTCCAAAAGACGTAATGGTTGTGGTAGAATATGCAATGGTTGTTATGAAAGTTATAATAACAAGAAAAATTAGATTCATCATATTAACAAATGCATTACAAGTTTTAGTTTCAAGTTGCCTAATGACATTTATTTTCTAGCTAGAAATCCAAGACATTGTTTATCTTTGGAGTGGGAAATTGTCTTTGCAATGTTTCAAGGTGTAAGATATCAATCACATCAGCAATTCACCTAATATAGTTCAAGATCCAATAAAAAAAAAAAAATTTTGAAATAACTTTTGGGTGATTAATTTGTGCTAGTTGGAGGATCCAAGAAGTACATAATTACCATCAGAGGAGCATGCAGTTTACAAAATCAATATCTAGATTTTGGTTGAGTTTTGGATGTTTTTATATGATGTCATTGGTTGTTACTAATGTATGTGATATTAATGTTCCAAATCTGATCCTAAGTTGCATCAAGCATCTTTCAAATAGAAAGCTTTAAGCAATTTATGATTTATCTTGTAGGGAGTGACTCCACAACTCCAAAGGAAAAGGATCTAATTGATTCCAAGTTTCATATCCACTATTATATAATATTTTTTTATTTTATAACCATCCTATAGGCTATATAAATCATATCATTAACTTTTAGAAATATTGGATAAGCTTTTGGACTAGTTTTCTTGGCGATCGTGCATATACACAGTTCTGGAAAGGAGTTGAAAGAGAGAGTTATTGATTGAAAAAGATGGAAGGCATGCTACAAGACTTGAAGTCGTTTCACAATTAATATCATCTTCATAATATTTCAAAGCGAAGGTATACTTTTAAAAAAATAGGATGCTTGATGTTAGAGTATTCGGGTATTTACTTGATTAATTAAACAATATTTGTTTAATTATTTAAGTTCCCTTTATCTCTTTTATACTTAAACTAACTTTAGGTGCATATAATTAATTATTATGTGCAAACCTAGGTTTTCCCTTTTAGGGTTTCTTGACCTATTAAAGGTTGAGTTCTTTCTTTTCATTGGATGAAGAAGGATTATTATTGACAATACATTTTGGAGAGTATTGAGCTCTCATCTTTTGGAGCATATTTTTCCTATGTATTCTTTCCTTCTGTGATTTGCTTCCTTGCTTCTCCTTGTAATAGGTTTTTCAGCTTGCGGAGATTATTTGGGCTCTTGTGGTGTTGTATTTTCTCAACTCCTATATGGTATCAGAGCTTCAGATCTGCAACTACCTGTTCTTGTTTTGAGAATTTTTGCTTTGGAAGCAGATCTGGGATTTCAGGAATTTTTTTTATGTACCTAGGGTTTGACCTTTTTTATTGAGCACTTTCGGCCCAAACGAACCTCACCATCATGCTCAGAAGGCCCAAAAACCCCTATGGTCATATAAAATTTGACCTATTTTGGTTCTTGAGCCTCTGGAGTATTTTTTTCTCAGATCCAGGTCGTACGGCCCTAGCACGCATTTCGAGAAAAAAATTTCAAATTTTTTTTTTTTTGCCTTTTTATGGCATGTAGGCTGGATTTTGATTTTTTATTAAAAAAATCAAAAGGCGAAAATAGGGTTTAAAAAAAAATTATTTTTTTTGCAAAATTTAATGGGGGGGTTCCCATGGTACGCAGGGTATCATGGGGCCCCTGCCATGTTGCAGGCCCGTACGAAGCTGCCCGCAGTCTTCCTCCAACCACCACGGCCCCCTGCCAACCCTCGGACCCTGCTAGCATCAGCCTTCGTCTCCTCAGCCTCCGGCTTCCCCGGCCCCCGACCTCCACCGGCGGCCCTGCAGCTTTCGTCACCCGCCGCCCAGCGCCCTCTCCAACGGCCCTGCACCACCGTCATCGCCGCTTGCGGCCCCCAGCTCCCCGACCGCCGCCTGCGGCCCACTGTCGCCTGGCCTCCTTGTGGCCCAGCAACTCCCGCTGCCGCCGGAACCCTTTGCACCTCCGACCTGCCGCCCCAGCGGCCCCCACTCCGCCCGAGCTCACCACCGGAGCTTCTCTTGGCCACCGGCCCACCACCAGGCCACCACCGAAGCGCCACCCATTGGCCACCGGAGCACCGCCCAGCCACTAGACCTCCTTTTTTGGCCTCTTTCAGGGTGGGGTTGGTTTTTTGGCTCTATCTTGGGCATATGGAGTCATTTTTTCAAAAACAAATAGGCGTCAAAAAGCTGGTTCCGAGATGGACTTCATGTTATTGGTAAATTTTTCCAATTTTTTTGTTTGGCTATGTTTTTTTCCAGTCAAAGCGAGGTCTTTTTTTTGCACTCCGGGAGCCATAGAATGAGCATCCGACCTCCATTTTTCAAAAACTTTATATTTTCGAAAAGCGTGTACTATGTACTTTCCAGCCATATGAGTTTTATTTCCAAATTCTTCTCCATGCATATTTTATTCAATTTTTGGTTTTTCAGCACTCTGGTGGATATCTTGGTTGTTTCAGGTCCTGGGATCTCTTCTCTGGGTCAGATGTCTCTATTTTTGGTTCTCGTTTCTATTTCCAGTCTTCTTATCATTGTAGCATTGTATTTATGCAAATGCACTGAGATAAAGTTCCATCATGCATTGTTTACTTGGGATCATGCACATCTTGTGCCTTGTTGTACATGCACTATTGATAAAGTGCCATGAGGGGGTTGATGTTTTTCATCTTCCTTGGTCCAGTGAGTGTTCATTCCATGAAATTCGCCTCATGATGTGTGTCAAGTGAGTGTTCCTTCCACGACACCATGTACTTGTCTCAGCACCTTTGATGTTCCTGGTTCTTCATCATGCAGTTCTTTTTGGTTGTCCTTTTTCAGTGTTCCTATCCCTCTCCCACTTCCACATTATGGGGAGGTTTATCCTATTGGTTCTAATGCTATTGTGGTTCGATTGATCAACTCTTCAGGCTTTGGTTTCTCATGCCATCTGTATCTTCGATTTCAGTGTTTGCCTTGTTTGCCATCTGATTCAAGTAGTGTCATTTGAGGGCACTCATGCAAATTACAGTCTTCTCTACCTGGTCATGTTCTATTTCAGTGGAGGTTCTCCAGATCAGTAGTTATTCTTTGACAGAGTTTGCAAGTTCTTCATGCTTCAGTGATATTCTTTTTTATCTCTTTTTGGAGTAGAGTTTTGTTCCCATGTGGTTTTCTCTATTTCTCCAGTTCATAGAGATTTCATTGTATTTGGGTACCTGATCAGGCCTTGTTGTTGGGACCCATCTGTATTGCTTTCATTAGTTGTTCTAGGTTTTAGCTTCTCCCTAAGTCTACCTTAAGGGGGTGTTAGAGTATTCGGATATTTACTTGATTAATTAAACAATATTTGTTTAATTATTTAAGTTCCCTTTATCTCTTTTACACTTAAGCTAACTTTAGGTGCATATAATTAATTATTTTAATTAATTATTATGTACAAACCTAGGTTTTCCCTTTTAGGGTTTCTTAACCTATTAAAGGTTGAGTTCTTTCTTTTCATTGGATGAAGAAGGATTATTATTGACAATACATTTTGGAGATTATTGAGCTCTCATCTTTTGGAGCATATTTTTCTTGTGTATTCTTTCCTTCTGTGATTTGCTTCCTTGCTTCTCCTTGTAACAGGTTTTTCAGCTTGCAGAGATTATTTGGGCTCCTGTGGTGTTGTATTTTCTCAACTCCTATACTTGAGAGGAAGATGTCATTTCATATAGGTACAAGATCACAATCTATTTGCAGTATGATATGTTTGGTTATTTTGGGAATCAATATTTTCGAGCACCATTATTTCAATCTATTAAGGACAAGCAATTTTGGGAAGGGAAGACTTTTCATGTCCCTTTTTCAAAATCTACTAAAAGTAGTAAGTCAATAGTCTCAACATAGAAAACCAAGAGTAGATGACAGATTGAAAAAAAAATTAATATTGGTGAAATTGGTTATGAATAGAAATTAGTTTATTAATATTTAAATATCAAAAATAAGTGTTCCAAGTATTGTGAAGTTTTAGTGAAAAATGTGTAGTTTAGGATGTCCCTACTAGCACCATTTTCTCTTAGTTTGTATCATGTAATTCCCCTCCCTTGACCAGACTCTATTTAACCTAGTTTGACTCTAGTTGATTTTTTCTGTTGTTTATGTGGTTGGATGATACTCTATGTTGTGATGAATTTTATCATGATACTATATTGTGATGTTTTGGATTTAATAAATGTTGGTTATACATTATATCTTTATGGATGTTTAGATGTTAGATTTTATGCTTATGTTTTGACCATGGACTGACATATTTACTTTATGCGAGATATATCATGTGTTCATTTTTATGTATGTGTATGAGTCTATATGGGGTGTGAGGGTATGATATATTGTCACTCACTTCGGAGAGACATGAAATGTCACAATTCTCCTTCACTGGTGTGCTTGTAATTGTTGGATATATGTATGTAGGCTTTTCTCGGTGATGCAGGGTTGCAGGTACAAGGCATCGACTTCACCTGGTTTCACAAGTCTAAGCATGCCTACATAATCCTGATGGAAGTTGTGGGAGATAGCATAAGGCTCGATGTTCATACCCTAGCCTTTGCTCCACACTAGAGAAATGTGTTTTAGGTCTTGTTTCAACCTAATCAGAATGCCACATAAGCATTTATCTGATGTCCTTGGTTTGTTGTATGTGTTTGTTTAGGTGTTGAATGTGGGTTTAATGTTTTATTGTATTGGTAGTTTTTTATTATAATTTATTGTAAAGTGTTATTTATTTTTGATATGAGATTATTTAATTACTCTTTCTTGTGTGTATTAAAAACAATAATAAAATAAAATGTGTGTGTGTGTGTGTGTGTGTGTGGTGGAATACTAGTACCTTTATGTTTTAGTAATAAATTAATATTAATGTTTTAAATAAGTGTGTAGATACCTAAAATTGTCATGTCTAATTAAATAAATATCTTTATTTATTTAATTAATTCACTTATCCTCTTCTAGCCTTAATTCTCATTTAAATAAATTTATTTATTTATTTAAATTATCCTTTTCCTAAATTAAATAAATATCTTATTTATTTAATTGATCCCACTTCCTCTATTAATTAAATAAATCTTTATTTATTTAATTAATTCATTAGCCTTTTCTACCCATGACACATGTCATTCATCTCTTAATTCATACACTACCTACCCTCTAATCATAGCCGACCTCTTTTACACCTCTCAATCTTATCCCTCCATTTCTTATAGTATCTTCTATATAAGGAGATGCTTCCTTCATTATCAAACCCTAACAAAAAAAGCTCACTATGCATTCAGCCCCGACTACGCTTTCGAACTTGCATATGCAATCAAGCCTACTTGCAACCACATTTCCGTTCTTTGTTGAGCTCTTCTGCACACATAAAATCTGAGAGCAAATATATCAAGCAAGATCAATGGAGATAGGAAGAATGGAGATCCAAACCCTATTGGACATGTGATGGTATAATCTTTGTGATTTCATTTGATTTGCATTGTCTTAGGTAATCTTCATATGTTATGGTGGATCTTTGTTGTTGTTAGGCTAGGGTTTTGTGGTTGAATTCATTTAGTCTTTCAATATTGTTGTTATCCATTTTCACCATATACAAAATGAATTAATATTAATGATTTGTATAAATAAATTAAAATTTAAGCTTTATTGGTTAATAAATTAATGTTAATGTCTTTAATAAATCAATTAATATTAGAGCTTTATTTACTAAATTAAAATAAAAAGCTTTATTATTTTATTAATAATGTAGTTATTTAATTGTTGGAATAAACTAATATTAGTTTAAAAAGCTTCTTTGAAATTAAATTAATTTTAATTCATAAAATAATTTTTGTGGCATTCAAATTAAAATTCATTAATTATTTCTAAAAATGTCATTTTTGGAACTTGGGGTGTAATTGTGTTTTGTCAAGGAAGTTTCCATTTCCCGTGAAGAAATGGGGAGGAAACAATTTAAAACTGGAAAATTTGCAGAGGGTTTTTTTTTTTTTAGGGGGGGGGTAACTAATTTTGTGGAATATGGTTGTTGGGATTGCCTAGAATTTCTGGAATATTTCCAAAAAGGGGAATTCTTGTTGTTGGATGCTTTCGGGGGTTTTTCGAAAGGAAAAGAAGAAATTTTTGCAGAGGAAGGGATTTATGGACAGGGGATTGGAGATTGGGTTCAAGTTTGAGAAGCAGGTTTCAAACCTTGAGATTTAGCATTTCCAGGTCGGTCTCCTTAGTTGATTTCCTTTGAATTGTGAATTGCTTATTCTTGATCCTCTCCTGTGTTTGATCTGGAATTTGCAATTTAAATGAATGCCCATTATGCTTATGTAGATTTACTTTGAAAATTTATGGTCAATTATTTGATTTAATCCTTGACTTGTTTGAATACCAAATCCTTTTCCTCCCTAATCCATGCCAACCCTTTTAATTTTGAATTCCTTCAGACCTTAACCTAGTTGTATCTGTACCTGTGTGCATTATTTAATTTCATTTTTTAATGCATTTTTGTGAGGGACTAACTACGTTACTCATTACCTGTTAAGTGTTTTAGTTGCATCATATAACCTTGTTATGCGTTCTGTATGTACCCATTTATTATAGTTTATTTTATTTATTATATTTTGTTTTTTTGTGTGCGGGAGGTGTTGGCCTACCACCCACGCTGGAGGGGAGGTCCTCTCCCACATATGTGGGTAGGCCTCAACCCACAGCATGGGGAGGCACTCCTCCATGCTGGTGGGGAGGCCTCTACTCATGGCGTGGGGAGGTTTCCTCCTTCACGTGGGTGGGGAGACCTACAGCCAAGGCATTGGGAGGGGTTGTCCACCATGCCACTTCCCTTCTTTGCCATCCAATAACGCTACACACATCCATTTGGTTATGTATATTGGGTATTTCACCTATCAGTAGGGTAAATGTTTGGTATGTATAATTGTATGTGTGTATGATAGCATTGTTTTTTAGGTCTCTTTTAGTGGTAAAGGTATTTTATTCCTTTCTATTCTATGATCAATTTCCACCTCCACTTGTGTTTTTTTTTGAGAAGGTGAACATTTCTATGACTGTGACTATGCTTTCATAGTTTTGATTTATTTAGTTTATTGAATTTATTAATATGATTGCTTGAAGCTTACACTTATTTATGTAAGTTATTTAATTGTGTGACTAAAGATCATTGTGCTAGATAGTTTTCACTTGGGGTATTTGGTTACATAGTGATTTTATTCTAATCAAGCTACATATTGTGAGTAGATAAAAAAATTAGTATAAATCAATGGTTCCATGGAAAAGTAAATTAATCAAAAGTCAGTTAGAAAAGTAAATTAAAAAGATTAATTAATTATGTATTGTTATAATTCATAATATTTTTAATAATAAACGTAATTGTGCCTAAGTCATATGGGGGTATCATACCACCTTTAATACCAAGTTTATGTTGTGTCAGAAAGCCAAAGGGGATACTTATGTATGTGACTTTATGCCCTTGTTGAGTTTTGGAGGATTATGTTGTTTGGTTGCATCATGTATTATGGCCTTGTTGAGCTCCAATATGTAGACTGAGTGAGGTTGAGTTGTTCTTTCATCAAAAATGTATTGTTTGACCCTTTATATGTGATTGATTTTTGGTTATCTTTGGAGACTCATTAGTTTCTTGGTATTATTCTTTGTTACCTTTTAAGTTGAGTTTGATTGGGTTCTTGATGTTGGATATCGTCTATGATGCTTTTTTTCTTGTCAGTGAAACTGATGCGGTTATTTTTATGATGATGGTTGGATTTGGGTAGGCTCAGTGACATGAGGGGGAGTGACTTCCAAGTGGGGGTCGGGGCCCAAAGTGGCTTCCAAAATAACCCATTGCAAGTTGAGTTTAATAAGTGATAACCTAATTAATGAATTTGGGGGTCGGGTAGTTAAACACATTAAACAAGATTAAGTGTGCCTTGCTCTTGCCTTGAATTCTCGTTTAGGCTCAAGATGAGGTGGGAAGGCCTGGAATGGCATGATCGACTCTCTTGTCCTCTTGAAAGGTATGTTGGTTCCGCATGAGACTTGAATGGGGGTTGGGGGTTGGGAGAGGCTGCTAGGATAACCCAGGATGGGGATCGAGGCCTATGGAGACCTGCCAAAATAACCCATATCAAGCTATGTGATGACACTCTCCCCTGTGAGCACTAGTATCCTGCTAGGTGTTTATAGCCTCTAGAGTATTCCTAATTGGAGTCATATCTATGTTTATCTCATTGTGCCTTTACTCGGTGGTAGTGTGTTTAGGCCATGTGTTGTATATCTTTGTTTGTATGCTTGAGGGCCTTATGTTATCTCCTAGTACGAGGGGTGGTCCTTTGGGTTCCACATGGTCGAGTGGTAGTTGCCTTCTTCCATCGGGAATTTTTGATCTGTTTATGTGTGGTTTGGCTTCGTACTTGTTCCAGATTGCTCTCTTGGATTTGGTCAACTTAGTGAATCATATGGTGACTTTATGCATCTACCATGTTGTGTTTGTGTGTTTCATATGTAACCTATATAAATTCATGCCTACATGGAAAACGATGTAATTGTGTTATAATTATGTTGTAACAACGGTGTGTATTGCCCACTCTTGAGCAAACTCTTGTTTCATTTTGTATTGACTCGATCAGACCTTTTTATTGTGTGCGATGGATATGATTTGACTTGTGTGATGCATGGATATTGATTATGACTATTTACATTCTTAGTTGATGATTTTGATGATAGACATCATATGATCTTATGCCATTGATGTTATTGACTATGCTCATGACTAGTTATGATTTCTAGATGGTTAGTAATGACATTTTGGATTATCATGTGCTTTGATGGATTTTATGGATCATGCCTCATTTTGGAATGGATATACTAACCCTAGTCTAATTTGCTTATAATGCGATGTTTCATGAGTTATATGTTCACTGTATGGATATTGTTTGATTGTCTTCATGGGGGATCAATGTCACGTCACTCATTGTGAGCGGGATGTGTCGTTGCGATATCCCTCCACTTGCCTATTTTGTATATATATATATATATGTGTGTGTGTGTGTGTGTGTGTGTATGTATATGCACATACATACATACATACATATATATATATATATATATATATATGCACATGTATCTTTGTGGTGCTTGTAGGGTTGCATGTCTCTTCCTGATGGCAAATATGTAGTTTGGAGATGTCGTTGGTTCCCTACCCACACTCTAGGTCTAGGTTTGACGTCGAGTCCTTGTCATTAGTCTTGGCAGAGTTTGCCACGTTGTCATCATCATCATGACTTGTGAGTATGTGGCATGGTGAGTTTGAGCATTCAGTTATTTGGTTATTTGATTGAAGTTCATTGAGTACAGTGATAGATTATTACTTGATTTATTTTAATCATGGTAATTGATTGATTGTGACTGAGTGGCTATTTAATACTAATCTATGACTTTATTAGTAATAGTGTTATTTCAAATTATTAAGATTTAATGATTTTTAATTATTTATTATTATTTTTGTGTTTGAACTTGAGTTAATATTCAATCGGGATTTTGAGATCGAATTTAATGATTTATGTTTTTAGTTGATTTGATTTATTGAGTTATTTATTTATTTCTCTTTATAAATTTTATTTATTTATTGTCGATTTTAATCTTTTAATTAATTATTTACTTTGATTACTTTAATTATATTATTTATTTCATGTCGAATTTAGTTTCTATTTAGCTATTATTGTGGAGTCTGATTATTTAATTAATCGATATATTTGACTATTTAATCAGGTTTATTTATTAGTATATTTAATAAGTGGAAATAGTAATGACGGTGTTATACAAAGGGATAAATTATAAATGAATATCCCATTTATTATATTTTAATGTTTGATTTTCTATCTTGACTTGTTTTTAAAATCTCGTGAAAGAATAAAATGATAAATAAATAAGTTTATTATAATGCCATAGTTGAAGAGAGAAATATATTTCAAAATGAAATATTCCCATTGGCTAATCAAAAGGCTAAGGTTTTCACTATTTATCTTGGGCTTTTATATGGTTGTCGTGAAAACATGTTATCTTCTTCTACACTCATTTTTCTATTGGCACTTGGGATAATTTGGGGATTTTGGCTCTGCAATTTGTGGTTTGGAGTTTTGTTCTGGAAGTGGATTTGTGTTGTTGTTGGAGGTAGTGGGAAGCTCTCCATCAGAGGTTCTCTTCCATAACACAGGAAAGAGGTTGGCCTCTTGTTTCCCCTTTTGTATTGCGTATTGCTCTCAGATTTTAATGTTTATGTGTTTCTTCTATGTCTTAAGATGCTTGTAAACTTAGGGTAGAATGTGTAGTTTATTTCTCATAATGTAAATTGTGAGAATACTTGCTACCTAGAATCCATTATTGTAGAAATTTCAGACCACCATTATCTTCTTTGAATCCAGTATTATATCTCTTCTTGAGAAATTCGATTGTCTAATCCTTATTGCATTCCATGGAGTCTATGATTTCTTGTTGACTGCTGATAATTCTAAAATTCATGGCTTGATATTTCGATCCATGTGTTAACTTGTTTTGTTGTTTGTTGTTATCCCCGCATTGCGGGTTATCTATATTTTACATTACCCATGTTTGATGGGTTTGCGAATTGTATTACTATCGCCCCCCTTAATCTTTTTGTTTGTTGTTGTAATTTTTGTAACCCACCTTGTGGGTTGGGTGATACGGCACCACCCATGATATGTGAGATGTCATGGCATCCACCATATCATGTTGGGTGCCTACACCCCCACGACTTGGTGTAGCGATGGCAACACCATGGGGTGGAGGTGCTTAGCACCTCCCACCACATGGTTGTGCCACGACACTACCAATATCATGGTGGTGAAGCAGCACCACCAATGATATGATGTGTGCACAACACCAATATCGTGGTGGATGTTGTTGCATAGCACCACCATATTTATTAATTCAAACTAAAATTTTGATTTCCCTGTTGGAAATAACTTCATCCCATCTGCAGACGCATGGGGTGTAAAATTCATTCACCCAGCCTGCATTATTAATTATGAAATTTAGTTTCAGTTACTATTTGTGTATGAATTCGTTAATGATCCATTCATTTGTGCTTCAGTTGCCCAATTAGATGGTTGGGCAGCGATATAGTGTTTAAGAATATGTGATTTTCTCATATTATTGTTGAAATTCGAATTGTTTTTCCTTCTTGAATTGCCTGAGTATGTCATGGTTTCAATATATGTATTCATGTAATCAACGATGGGTATTTGATTGTTTTAACTATGTGTTGTATCCATTTGTTTATGTTTATTGGTTGTAAGAGTCAAGTAATGTTTAGCCAAGGAGTCTATATGTGTTTAGTTGTGAAGTTTATCCATGATTTGGGGAGAGCCCATGAGTGATAGCACGTGCTAAGCATGATATGATCATTTTGATTAAGTAAAAGCAGGTATTTGAAAGGTACCCAAACCTTGTACAAACCAGGAGAAAGAACTGCTAAAAAAAGTGCCTGGTCACTTCAAAAAACAAAATGAACCCACCGAAAGGGATCAACTTAACACAACATTACATAATAAAGTATCTCAGTACAGATAGCAAAAGGAAAGCATAAAGATAGCAAAGAGACCTAACCAAGACAGCAATAGAAACTAAATACTATTCATAATTTCCTCAGCGTGAACAACCATTTGTTTCATGTTGTTCGCTGAGGTCTTCAGATCCTCCAGCTCACGACCTTCGATGTTGCCTTTTTTCTTTGTGTTAGCTCTGGTCCTCCTTTCATCCCCTTTCTTGTTCGACTTCTCTTTATGACCATCCTTTTCTGCATCATTCTCGAACCTGTTAATAAGGATGTTCATGTTATCCACCGAGGATTTGAGGATTTGGAAATTTTGGTTGGCAATCTTCTTTACATTGAGCTCCAGCTTGTCAATTCTGGTGCTGAAATCTTTCATTTTTTTTTCCATTTCCTTAGGATCTCCCATCTCGTTGACCTTTTTCTCCGTTGCCATAATTTTTCCAACCATACATTCAATAGCTTGTGCATTATGCAGAATGGCCACCAGTTCTTTAACATGTTCCGCCAAGGGCTTGTCACCAACTGTAATTCTTGCAATGGCTTGTGTATCGGTTTTTAAACTGTTAACATCCTTCACCATAGTAGCAATGGTCTCACAGAAGGCCTTGACAGTGTCTTTGTCACCATTGTCACTTTTATCCCCTTTTTCCTCCTTATGCAGATTTGTGGTATTCACGATCTCCAAATTATCCATCACCGGGTTACCCTCCCCTTCTTTATCCTAACTATCAACCACCTTTTTTTCTTCAGCCTCCTCTTCTGATTCAATCTGAACATGATTGAAGTCAGAATTGCTCCCCTTTTTAATGTTCTTTTTCTGAGCCTTCTTTCCAGTGGTTTTCCCTTTCCTTTTTTTGGCAAATTTTTCCTCAAGGGATTCAGTTGCAAAGTCCGACGTATCAGAGTCCACAATAATCCTCCTCTTCTTGGCCCTAATCCTCCCTTTCTTGCTAGTTTCCTCTGACTCTCACTCGATATTTGAGTCAAAATTAAAACCACTATCCTTACTTTCTGTAGTTTCATCTCTAGCATTTTTGCCTTTGATAGGCTTTTCAATGCACTTCCCCTTTAGCATTTTATAAACCAGGACCATAAGCCCCTAGTGGAGGGCATGATCACCTTTAGGATCCTTCTAGATTTCCTTTATAGTATGATCCATAGAACAGGCAAGGTAATAGGGAAAGCTAACCCTTTCTCCATGACGAAAATGATTAAGAAGAACAAAGTGATGCCCGTAGGCCTTGGTAAACCTACCGTCTAAGGTAATGTATTCAATAGAAGCGAAAAGAACAAACCTCTAAGGCCTGCAAATTCTCTTCGGGGAGTGGTAGGAATTGTCAATTTTGATCATCTTTCACCTCTCTCCATCCGTAACTGGAAACTTGTCTACAACTTTGTCAGATATTCCTCTGTCCCTGTAAAATTTCATACCCTCAGTAGACATCCCCGTGGCCTCGGCAATAACCTCTTCATTGACATTCATCATCTATGAACCAATCAGAATTTTTCCATTTTTCCAATTCTTGATGAAGTAAGAAGTAATTGTGGGGTCTTTCCCACTTAGTCGTTCCATGAAAATATTCATTCCTCCTTGCTAGAGGATATCCCAGACTTCTTCATTCTTTCTCCAGTCCGAGTAGGAAGCAGGTTCAAATCTCTTCTTGTTGCCTCCCACTTTTCCAGCACCTTCCTTGCAATGCCTTCTCTTGATTTGATCACTTCCGCTCTGGTTTTTTTGGTTATTCTGTAAGAGCACCCAGAATCCATGCCAAGTAATTATGATAAGACACCTATTTAGAAGTTCATTATCTTCAAAGGAGCCCTGCATTGAAAAAGGCGGAAAGGTCAATAGAAATAATGATTAAAAGTACCACGTTGCCTTGTATAGCTTCGGTCTTGATTGAGCAAGGATTTCATTTTTCTTGCAATCTCTGTTTCACCATAATTAGTAATGATGTCTCCCAATTGGTAGGCCAGGTTGGCAGCCCAGTCAGCACAAGAGTTGGCCTCCCTGTAAACATGTGTAAAAACACACATGTCAAACTCTTCGCTAATTTTCCTAGTAGCTTTAATAGTATTACTAATAGACCAAGATGGCGGGAATTTCATATTTAAACAGTTGATAATGTTTAAGGAGTCTCCTTCACACCAAACTTTAGTGCATTTGGCTTCCTTGGCAAGGATCATCCCATGATAGGCCGCCATGGCTTCGGCTACATGATTGGTTTGATTTCCAATGGGAATACATTTAATGATTTTACATATTCCCCATTCATCCCTTGGGACCACTCCACATCCAGCAACCCCCGGGTTACCCTTAGAGGCCCCGTCAAAATTGATTTTCATCCATCCTCTGGGTGGGCTGATTCATCTCACTCCCTCTCTAGGGTTGCTCTGAACACTCTCTTGAGCCTTTAGTCTCCACTTTTTATAGATACATTGATCCTCCTTAGTGTGAGGATTATCCCAACCACCTATGATATTCAAATTTTCCACTATGCTTCTTCTTATTTTTTCAAACACAATTTTAGCCTTAGTAGTCTTTTCCCTAAAAATTCTATCATTTCTCTCTTTCCAAAGACCCCAACACGTGGGGTAAAGTAATTTTCCATAATAAGGTTGTGGTTTTGTTTTTTGAAGGATGATGCCAAGACTTGAAAATTTCCTGAATCTAATTAGGGAAGCTCCAACTAATATTGAATTGATCCAGATAGCTTCCCCAAACATCAGCAGAGAAGGGACAATGGAAGAGCATATGATTTATAGTCTCCTCATTCTGCTTGCAGAGAATACAGAAACTAGGCATGTTGATACCTCTTTTTCTGATATTCTCAATAGTGAGAATTTTGTCTTGAAGGGCTATCCAAAAGAAAATATTGATTTTGGGGATGAAGCCTTTCACCTAGGCTTTGGCCCATCAAGGACTTTCCATGTTCTTGAACTGTTGATGATATAGAGAAGTCACTGAAAAAGTACCACTAGCTGTGAGTTTCCAAATTATTTGGTCTTCTTCTTCAATCCTCACCATAGAGTTCATAACTTTGTTCAAACTACCTAAAGACTGATCCACTTGAGATAAGTCTTTCCACTATCCATCTTTCCAGTAATCCTCAACCTTGGTTCCAAATTTTTCCTTACATTGGTTCTGATATCTGTTCCACTCAGGGTTTCCATTCAATGGGGAATCCAAAAGCCAAGGGTCCTCCCAAAACTGAATAAGATTCCCTTTCCCCAACTTCCACTTTGTACCTTTGATAATTAAGTCTCTAGTCCTAGAGACATTTTTCCAAATATTGGAACCAATTGGGATGATCTCCGCTTTGAGGAAACTTTGAAGATTCGGGCATTGGCTTTTATATTTGTTGTCCCATATTTTTTTCCACTCTCCTTGATTTCTATATCCTCTCCAAATCTGCTTGGCCATGAGGTGATCATTTATGTCTCTTATTCTTCTAAGGCCAAGACCTCCTTTATTCTTAGGCTTATAGACCTTCTCCCATGCAATTAAATTCATTATCTTCTTCTCTTCCACCCCTGTCCATAAGAAGGATCTTTGAATCTTTTCAATGGCCTCAGCATACTTAGCTGGAATCCTGAACAGACTGATTGCATAGAGGGGGATACTTTGAAGAGTGGATTTAAGCAGTTGGACCTTACCTGCTTGACTAAGGAGAGCTCCCTTCCATCCAGATAGCTTTTTGTGGAATTTATCCACCAAGGCTCCCCAAAAGGTGTCCGAAAGATCAAGGCCTAATGGGAGCCCCAAGTAAGAAGTAGGCAGACTACCAATTTGGCCAATTAATGTTACTAATTTTAATCCTCCTTCTCTCTAGGGTATTGATAAAATAAACAAAGCTTTTAGACCAATTAATTAGCTGACCAGTGGCCTCTCCATAGTTGTCCAAAGCCTTTTTTAGTCTTCTAGAGTCCTTTACAGTGGCTTTTCCCATTATTATAGAATCATCAACAAACTGCTGATGAGAGCATATTTGATCTGTCGAAGAAGGATTCAAACCACAAAACTCCCTTTTCTCAACCAGCTTACCAATACATCTCCCCAAGCATTCCACCATGATGATGAAGATCACTGGAGATAGAGGATCCCCTTGCCTGAGACCTCTTGAGGCTTTAAAGAAAGGAGAGGGCGAGCCATTCATTAAAACAGAGAAAGCAGCCGAAGAAACAAGTTGTCTGATAAGGCTAACACTTCTAGGACTAAAGCCAAAAGCAGAGAGAACATCCACCATAAAATCCCAATCCACTCTATCGTAGGCTTTAGAGAGATCCAGTTTCAAAAAAAATGATTGTTACCCCAACTTGTTTCAATGTTTTTTTCTCACTGTGGGAGTCTTTGTGTTGTACCTATTTCCTTTGGGAACTGGAGACCATTTATTTAGGCGTGGTTTGGATTGAATTTTAATTTCAGATTTTATTCTTTGTTTGATGCAAGATTAAGATGCCATTTAGAAATGTCTCATGATGCTATTGCCATGAGAAGTTGAATTATGTTTATTGCTGAAATTTATGATAGCAAGAGTGAAGACCTTGTTGGGTTATGTTTAATTGGTTGCAGTAGCTTAATGACTTGAATTATGTATTTATTGGGTCAAGGGGCTCATCTTTTCTCATGTGTTGACGTTGAGTTTCTTAAGTATGTATCAACACTCAGTTGGGTGTTGCATGATGTGTTTTATCTCAGTTTCATTCTCTAATATTGATCCTCTTGTATTGTTTCTTAAGGGTCCATATAAAGGGAGTGGGCTCTTTTACGACACCTGGGAGTCATGAGAGATGGACTATCATGAGGTTCCTTGTAAGGATGCGTGAAGTCCAAACCTCATGGGCATAAGGAAGTTTACTATATTTGAATCAAGTGATAACTAATTAATGAATGGGTATGGGTAGTTAGACAATTATAAGATAATAAAATTGATAGTGCCTCATGACTCAGTCCAAGGGAGGATGTTTTAGGCTGAGCATGAGAAGACCGTGGAGATGATAAGCCCATCTCCCTTGGTCTCTCAAAGGTTGGCATGGCTCCGCATGCACATAGACTAGTGCCTTGTTCTTGGTTTGGCATGTGATGACACTCCCTTGTACATGTGTTCCCCTTTGTTTCACTTTTTCATCTTTGTATTGATGGTGTGTCGGCCTCTGGAGTTTTCTTGATCATTGTTTGCATTGGTGTGTGGTTGTGTGTGTGAAAGTTTGTTGGTGATAGTCCCTTTGGTTGAAAGTGTCAACCTAGGTTTAGTGTGTGAGTTGGGACCTAGCGACATCTCTTAGCTCTGGGGGTGGTTCCTTGTAGGTTACACATTGGTTGGGTGGTTGGAGTTTTTTTGCCATTGGGGTTTTTCCCTTCTTGTTGTTGTGCTTCTTGTGTGTGGACTTGGATCTTTCTTTCTGATAGCTATGGATTCTATGGAGCATATTTATGTATCAAAATTCATATCATATGAGATGTACTTGTTATGTAATAGTGTAGGAAGCATTTGAAGATTGAGCAATCTTAGAATCATATGGATTATGTAATAGTAGCATGTAGTGTATCCATTATTATACACTAGACTTAGACATTCTATGGAGTTCATCTTTTGGTTTGTGATGTAATGGGTCATATGTACCATTGATTTAGGAGGGTAAGTGCACAAAGATGGTGTGCAGAAAAGTGGACAAACACCTCTAAAAACTTAAAAAAATAGGCACCGCGATCACGGTACTTAAAATTCAAATCACCCCGTACGCACTAAGTTTTGTTGTCCCCGAGCCTAAAGGGACAAAAGAATGTACGAGGTTCCTTTAGAAAAATGACCAAGTACGTGCTACTTTAGGACTTAGAACCACGTACGCAGTTTTAAGTCCAAAAGCAGTGCGTACATGGTACCTGTCAATAAAAAAACATTGGCCGACTGTGTCTTATTTTTCATGCAGTCGCGAGTTGATAATTTGGGTTTTTTCTCGCTAAACCACATGCAGTCTCCCTCTTTTCTCACCCAAATGCCATGGATCGAGGTTGGTTTTTCTTTATTTATGTTTTTCTTTTGCATTTGTTCAATTTTTTTTATGTTTTGAATTTAAATTCGTTTATTTTGATTAGGTTTTTTTATTTTTTGTTACACAAACCAAATTCTGAAAAATCCACAACAACAACAACAAGATGCACCTCCTCAAAACCCTGAACAAAACCCACATAATACACCTCCAGCTCCTCCTTTTGACCATACACCTGATACACAGGAGCAATTACTTAATCAGTTAGAGAAAAACAAAGGTAAAATAAATAGACTAGTCAATAAATTGAAAACATTTGAGCTTGAGCATCATAAATCCCTCGCCACTAGCCTAGAAACATTAGCTAGTGGTGTCACTGCAGTTTCCACTCAAATTACAAAATGGGGAAACTATAAGGATATGTGTCGTCAATACTATGCTAGTGGGTTATCATATGAGGGAGTGAAAAATAAAAACATTAGTAAACAACAAATATGTGCCCTTTTTGTTGATCCTAAAAATGGTGAGTTATTACCTGTTAATGCAAAGAGGTTTCCCATACATTGGTGTACCAATGTGCAGATCAAGAATCTTTTTTGGCAGATGTGGTGGATGGTTTATTACAAACCACCTTGTAATAATTTTGAGTTGCCATTGTATTTTTTAAGGAAAGTATACTGTGAGTTTTTCCCCAATGTGCTGCCTAATTATTTTGACATGAGAGAGTTCCATGGTAGAGGTGGCAGCTCTGCCCAAGATAGACCTGGATCCCGTAGGCGAGTAGCCTAGGAGAGTCGTCACCCCCTAGCACCCAAACCCAAGGTACATTTGACTGTCCTAGTAGACTTGAAAGAGTCGATGGAGCTATAGACTCTTTTGGCGGCCACAACATTGATTGATGTGATCATCCAGCATGGGACACAACACACCCTCTTGTACCGAATGATGAGACATTAGTTGTTGCAAGTGGTGCTAGTGAGCCCATTCAATATGTGTGTCCCACTTTCTCAGGGATATGCATAGTGATGGATGGCAAGGCCACTGCAGATGGATCCACATCCCATTTGTGCATGATTTGCGGGAGTAGATGTCAAACCCACACGACTATGGATGTGGCACTAACGGATGAGTTGATCAACATGTTGTTTGGCAATCATCCACAGACATAGGTGTGTTGATTTGAATTCATAGCATTTTATTTATTAGTCACTTAAAATTTATAATTGTAAATGAATTTTCATTTATAGATCAATTTAAATTGATACAAATGATATGCATTTCAACATGTAGCAGCGGTATCTGATATTCCTCTCGTAGTTACTACAATGGCAACTTCGACATTTGAGGTATAAATTTTGTAAAATGTTAAAATAGAATAGTACACTTTGAATTCAAAAGAATTACAAGATATGCTAACTCCCTTTAATGATTGACAATTTTTTGTTTGTAGGCATTGTCAAAGGACCAAATGTCCCAGATTGATGATGTCACACTCTCAGTGATCGATTTTGGCCTACAAGGCTATACGGTATCATATTTTTTTGTACACCTTATTTTATGTATTCTTTTGATGGAATATACAAGTCATTTCATTTTAGATTTGTTAAATTATGTTTAATATTATATGTACTAATATCTCATGTTAATTTTGTTTTTTTAGGGTACCCCTTTCATGTCTAGGCCTCGTCCTTAGCAAAAGATATACTCGAGGATGCCAAAATGTGGGAAGAAGGTAATTGAACACATTTTAGTTGTACAATTGTTTGAAAAGGTTGAAATTGTCTTGGTTGGGATTTGTAGATTGATTAGTGTTTTTTGTCTGTTTTATATGTACAACGGTCATTGAGCTATGTAGATATGTTGAATGCACCTGATATGCCCGAGGATCAAGAGAGGGAGGAGGTATGTATCTCTACTTTATTTTCTTGGTTTTATTATTATACACACATGTACATGTGAACTTGTGATAAATTATAATCTTATCATTTTTTCATACAAGAAATATCCATAGCTAATTCATCAATGGTGAGCCCTCTGTGTACTAGAGAAGCATCTCAGGCTCCGGTACACTTTTGTTTGATGTATTACATTAATTATTTTTAACCTACAATACTTATCATTATATTAATTATATTTAATCTTTGATCATTTTTTGTATAGGTAATAGCGATAGATGCTCCATTATTGGTGAGCCCTCCTCGATCTATTGGAGAAACATCTCAAGATCTGGTACACTTATGTTCTCTATATTATAAAGTTTTAGTGTTTTTTTATGTATATATGTTAGTACAAAGTATTAATTATATTTAACCGACAATAGCCCCCTTCACGGTTCGTCCATAACTTGGAGCCTTTGAAGAAGGTATTCAAGAGAACTCTTAAGGATGACAAGGAGAAGACAGAGAAGACAATAGATCCTAGATCAGCAGATGAGGTAATCTACATTTCTATTGCAAAGAAATTATAGTAAAATGCATAGTTATGTTGATAATTGTGAATTATTTTCTACAAAAAGATTCTAACTTGGCTTTTGAATTGTGGTTTTGCAGCCATCTACGGAGCCGCGTACTACATCGAAGAGGCTTGATTTCGATGATCCACCACAAGTATAGGATCATATAGTGTTAGATGTGGTCATTGAATGACCAATCCACATAGATATATTCTACATTTTTATTGTATATCAATTTGGACATGGTATATGCCACATTTTTGTAATACTTGTATTGACTTGGCATACATGCCTTATTTGATATATATAAATATTGAAATTTGATCCAATAAATGTGTATTGAGTTCATTATTGTGTATTAGTTGTATTGAGTTCATTGTTGTGTATTAGTTGTATTGAGTTCAAAATAATTCTACTGTGAACCATAGAATCAATCAAGTAAGCCTTTAGGATCGGCTTTAACCCGTATTGTGTCAAGTATTGCCTCATGGTCAGATTCATGAACTTTCCATAATATCTTGTTATGAGGTCTACCACGATACTTCATCAAATGAAAATTTGTTACAACAATAAGGTTAGAGAAATGAAGAATATGTATGTGTGTTTCAAAGTCCTCGAACAACCAAACATCAAAATTCTTGATAGGGTATCTCCTAAGCCATGTTTCTATCAGGACAACAAACCCTATTGGGTACTCAGTACCCTCTATGTCAATGATTGTGGTTGTCAATTTTCTTGTAGGCTCAACACAACAACACAAAAAGTGATTTGTTCCTTCTTCATTGTTCTCTTCTGTAACAACTGCATACACATGACCTGCATTTTATAAAGTGATAATTAATACCAAAAATAAAGTGTGATGTACAACAAAATGAACCAAAAAGAATAGTTGCAAAAAAATTAACTCAAAAAATCACCTGAATCCACTAGGTCGGATACATGGTCAAAATCCACTAATGTCTCCATCTGGCTCAATTGTAGTACTTTGGGAAATTGATATGTATCAATGGGAACCAACGGTCTACAAGAACATTTGTCAACCCACTCTTGTGATTCACATTCTTCCCACAAAAAGTACATGCATGAAGAGAAAAAACATACCATCTGTCTCGTATAAATTACTAGTGAACTTGCATTTGAACTCATAAATGAGTGCATGTCACTCGATCGTGCAACTGTACAACAATCTAGATAGTTTTCAATGTCAGATTCAGTGATCAACCAAAAATATCTATGAACCATTAATGTACCTGGATTATCTGGACCCATCGTAGAGTTGCATCATCTCACAATTGTTTCTGCATCTATCAACTCAGCACCACCTTCATACTTCAATTCTTCTCTAGCTAGGGCTCTTTTTACACATTCTCATGCACCATCATGCTCTCCCTTACCATGTCTAGCCTCATTGAAATTCCAAAAATGTTGTACATTGCTTGTCATATGCATCCTTGTCAACCAATAAAACATCCTTGCATTCTTGAATTGTGCGGTGCAATTATCTGACCATATTAAGTGTTGGTTGTATTGTATGTTTCTTTCCTTTAAATTATCATAGAAAACTTTAAAGAATCCTTGTACAAGCTCTGATGAATGAGTAGGATCATCACTTATGTAGAAGTGATACTATCTTACAACCTTTCTATCCTCCTTTGTGTTATCATGTGCATGCATGAATGTCATGTGTACAAAAATAGAAACTTGTGTAGAATGATAATACATAGATTGCACTTCATTTTGAGGTTGTAGTGTATAATTTTCAGCAAAATCAATGAAAGAGACAATGGTGCCAAGAAGAAATGTGTCCTTACATAACTTGAATCACTCATCTAACCATCAAGCTCTATGTGTATGCATTATGTACTCATAAACTAGTTTCTCTTGAAACATTTTCATAAATTCAGCTAAACATATATCATTTTTCACTAGCTCACATCTCTTCAAATCTTTTCCATCTTTAACTCCATATGTGACTGTCGTGTATTTTCCAAAAGAAACTAGTTTCCTACCAATTTCATGTATGCTCTCCAAATGTACACATCTTGGTAAACGTTGCAAACCACCACATATAGCACAAGAACCTTCCAAACAAGGCATCATGTAATAAATGCAACCATTGTGTCTATTACATAACACACTTGAAATACATTCTCTTGTCGACTTAGGAGGTGCTTGTATATTGTTGTAAAGTGGAAAATTGAACCCTAGTGACTCCCCACCTAGGAGAGAGAAAGGAAGTCAATAGGATGATTTTCACTTGGAGGAACTTTACATTCAAAATAGGGGCTTAAATCCACTAGATCCAAATCCAAAGATGTGAATTCCAAGTGGATTGCAAGATTTGAAGTGTAATTTACCCTCTTTTGCAACTGGGAAAGTTAACTTGTTGACTATGCAAGAAAGAGAGATAAAATGGGTGAAATGAGGAGCTACAAGTTCAGGATCACATTGTAACTTCGGATCTGAGATATTTAGATTGATACGGATCTGCCCTGCAAATTTGGAGAAAATTCATCGAGACCGTGTTGAAAGTGCACACGGTCCTCCAAAAAATCCACAAAACGAAAAGGGTTTTTCCACCTTTGTAAATGGAGTCCAGATCTGAAAATATAGATGCGCACCTACAACCTACACATAGAAAAGAAAAGAAGAAGGGTTGTGGATAGGGGTTTGCCTCAGTCAAACCCCAGTTGAGGAATCAACCTTGAAAGAAAGTAATTGCAAATGCTTGAATGTAAACAATGGAAATGTATACCTTTTAGATCAACAATTTGTTGATGATGATCTCTTTGCTTCTTGAATGGAATCAAAAGTGTTACATGAAATGACAAAACCCTCTAACACACACATGTTTGGTAATGAATGTTGTAATGTTGCTCCAATGGATGAATGAAGAAGGGGACTTGATGGATGTTTGAAGGCTTGAATGGTTGATGAAGACCTTTTGCTTGAATTTTTCTTATTATCCTTATCTTGCTCATGTATCACCTCTATTGAATGAGGGAATTGAATCTCCTTTTATACATGCCTAAAGGATTAATTTTCATCCACTGAAGGCCAACAAAGAGGAGTGCAATCCCCAAAGAGAAAACTGTGCAAAAGGGGTCGAGCAGACCTATCTTAGGGCCACCCTAAGAGATGGGGACTGGCACCCCTGTCCTACCCTATCTTTGGGCCTGAACAAGGTCTTGAGACTACCTCGAGGCTCAAAGAGGAAAGGTTCATGGGGAAAAAGTGCAGGAAGAGGTCCTGGTCAAGGAAAGAGATTTCGTCGCCAAGGTGAGGGCCTCAAATATGGTTAAAATTTCTAGGGTTGCAATTTTAAGATACTACATTTAGCAACCACTTTAGTGGGAGTATGGCTTACACCAATACTGTTGGTAAAGTAGAAGAAGGAGAGAGATGAAGATGAGAGACATGGAGAAACACCACAAGGAGTATAAGATGTCACTAATTTTGAGGAACAAAAAGCCCCCAATCTTAGGATCTTAACTCACTCAAACATATGCAAGAGCACACAAAACAAAAAAAAAATCAAGGCACACAAACAAAGCACAAAAGGCATATGACAAAAAATGGATACAAGACGAAAAACCAACTAGCCAAAGAGACCTCGACACTTAAATGTCTCAACAACTAATTGAAACACAAGGACCAATGCCAATACATAAACACAAGTGATCACATAAAAGAGAAAAGATTACATCATCCATGAACCATCAATAGTAAAACTATGAGTTCATGGGAGGAATAATAGATAGAACATGAATACACACTCTGGTGATCCATGAGAAGAAAGGCGAACAAGAAAGAGACCATGGACATCTCACCCCTAAAACTAGGTGATCCATGGAGAGAAGGACATGGAAATCTATCCCTCATAATCTATCTGGGTGATCCATGTAAGGGAGGAGAGTGAGAACACCATTAGTTCCACCCAACCTCAAGCACGTGTGTGCAAGTGAGGTTCGAAGTGCCTCACAGGAGTCTATGCCCGAGTACGCTACAACATGTATGTATAGTACAAATATTAAGAAAGGCGTGGCATCTCACTCTAAGAGTCTATGCTCTGGTTCCAAGAATAATCACCCTGAATAAGAGAAAAGTGATGTCATCTCACTCTAAGATTATGTGCTCTAGTTCCAAGAATAGCCCACTATACAAGAGAAAAGCAGTGTCATGCTCTAAGAGTGTTATCTAGTTCTGAGAATGACCCATTTTAAAAGGGACGGGAAGTGGCAACATCTCGCTCTAAGAGGTTGTGCTCTGGTTCCGAGAATGACCCACTATACAAGAAAAGTGATGACATATTTCTCTAAGAGGCTACCCTCTGGTTCCAAGAATATCCAACTATACAATACACGAGAGAAATATAGTACAAAGGAGCAATGTGGGTGCCCTCCCCTTAAGATGTCAACATAGGTTGATGTTGATATCTTAAGGAAAATAGAACAAGGATACCTACCTTCATCACAAATAAGATATCCTCTATGCAACAACTTCATAAATCCAAGTACGAGAGGGAATACTCTTCAAGCCAGGATAAGATAGTTTAAAAAGAGATATCTTGTTTTAAGTGTAAGGGAGATCCTTGGAGGAGAAGAGATCTTTGTTCAAAAGACATATACTCTCCAAGAGGAGTTGTCTTAGACAAACATAACATCTTCTAGATTAAAGAAAAGAAGAGAGCAAGAATTCAATCCTTCCTCTTATTGCTAAGTGAAAAGGATTCTTGATGAAGGATGACACACTTGTATCTCCCAAGAGGGATGGGCGATCTTATTATATATTTTCATTACCAAGTGTGATATAGGTTGTAGTCAAGGACTTACACCTCTTGTATAAGAGAGAATCCTTAAACCAACAACCAACAACTACGCACAAGGAATGACATCAAGTAATAAAACTCACACCACCCACATAATAGGGCAAAGTGGATCCCTAGAGAAAGAGAGAGAAGTATCATTGCCTTCCAAGTGTGGGGACAATGAGAAGAACTTACACAATCTTTTAGAGATATATTAAACATAATCAAATGCATAATGTGCTTCCATGCAAGAAAAGACATTCATATATGTAAAATACATGTCTCAAGAAGTGGTAATCTTATAAGAGAAGAGAGAAAGAGTATCACATATTCCCCAAGGGGGATTAATCATAAGAGCATACATATGAAAAATGCAGCCCCTAAAGGAAATAGTGATACATGAGATAAAAAGAAAGAGAAAGGAGTGAAAATCCTTGCCTCCCAAGTAAGGAGAACAATGAGAAACATTACACATCTTTTGATGTTGATTATTTTCAAGCAATATACCTTCCTAATGGAACAAATCCTCTCAAGGAAGAGATATGTACTTCTCAAGAGGTCATTCCATGCTAAGGGGCATACCATACTTGCGAATAATCGAAACCATAAAAGAGTTAAGTTTTCCAAGAGAATGAAGGAAAGATAAGAAGTGCATAACTCATTAAAGATCTCCCTCTCCAAGAAAAGAGTAAAACCAAAGAACAATTATATGCTCACATAAGAATAACTCTATGCAAGAAAGGATAATCAATAATGAAAAATGCACAAAGTTACAGAGAAACATAGAAAGAAGGAGGAGAAGTAGACTTCATGTTGCTACCCCAAAGTATTTAAAATTGAAACAAAACCATCACAAATGATGAAAAGCCCCCAATTAAGTTGACTATTTATGTAATAGGGTGAGGAGCAACATGAAGAGAAAGAAAGTGATAAGGCACTATTTTGATGTCAAGAAAGACAGCTAGATCTATCGTGAGAGAAATTCATGCAAGATCATATTGCTTTTGAACAAATTTCTTAAATGCATAACATTTCCCAAGAGAATGTGGATGTAAATCATGAAAAAGGCAAGATTCAATTCCTTCCACTTTCTTAAGATTTTTTTTTTTATTTTGAGGAGGGAAGGAAATTTTATTATCATACTTCAATCTCCAATAGATTCTTGCAGCCAATCTTTGAGGGTGATAAATATGGTCTTGACATAGAGAAGGTTTGTTAGAAGAGGAAGATTTATTATCCACGACTCTAATTTTGCCATTGTCTATGCCATCTTAAATAGATTTTTGAAAATCGGGGCAATCATCAATATTATGGTCATGGGTTTGATGAAATGAACAAAAAGGACGTTATGAAGAAGAAGCATTCTTGCGAGCTCTTTTGATTTGTTGTTTTTGAAGATAGTTTTTAAATTTTTGGAGCCTAAGGAATTCATCTATAGAAAGATGAGTATCATTTCCTAAGCCTTTTGTAGTATTTTGTGTAGGGGGGTTTATAGGGATACGAATTCCTTGTTCAAATTTCCCAAGTCCTTGTCGTCTAAAACCTTGTTTTGTTTTTATATGAAACCCGCGACTATAAGAACATTGAAATTGACTATATGAAGGAATAGTATCATGAATTACTTTGAAATCTGATGTGTAAGGGGGAAGAAAAGGATTTGTAGATGAAGGAGTATCATGTGAAATGACAATCTACTTTCCTTTATCAAGCTTATCCTTTTTGGGAGACTAGGGATGAACATCTTCATCATCTAAAAGCTCATTTTTAGTTATTTATATGTGAGGGGAAAGGTCATGAATAAAATGCATGACATCATCCTCCCTGCATATACTTTGATGTTGAAGATAAGTCTTAGGAGAATAAGGAGGGTCTAAAGATGTAAGAATGGTAATGTTTTGATTTTGCCCCCCTTTCTCAAGGGTATGTGTAGAAGAAGAATATGGATCCATTTTACTTTCCAACATTTGCTCTCTTTTAGAAAGAGCATTGGTCAAAGCATTAGGTCTCATCTCATCCACACAAGGTGCCCTAGGAGAGGTACAAGGGTTAGGATCGCTAGGTTAGGGTCTACAAAATCTTTGAGGTGATTAACATAGGAAATGCATTTTGTTAACAACATCACCATAATGCAACATAAATGATACTTTAAACCCTTAAGATCTATTTGAAAAGAGAATAATTTGGAAATCCTAACAACGCAATATGACCAAGTGCTATGAATGAAGAGAAGAAACATGAAATGAAAGAAACCCTTATCCAAAACATGATTATAGTAAATATATATGAAAAATAATGTAATCATATGTGAGAGAGAAAGTAAATCCAATTTATTAATTGCCATTGAAGTCTCTTATTTAAAATCTTAATTTGCTAGAAAAGAAGATCTAAAATTGGCACCTTTTTATGAAAATTAATTTAAAAGATGAAAGTGGTGAAATTTGAATTTGTTGTCGACCTTAGGAAGTGGTAGAATTGATAAATTACACCAATTTTCTGGATTTAAGCAGAAAACACAGTCATTTTTGTCTCCCAATATTTTGGGAAAAAAGCTAGGGACAGTGTTGAAAGTGCACACAATCCGACCAACTTTTTCAAAAAAAATCAGGGATGATAGATATTATAATTTTATTGCAGAATTAAAAAAAACAGTTGATTTGGAGATGTCTAGATCGGTCAAATTGGCAGTCCAAGGTCAAAAATAGAAGGATCTTAAAAATTAGGGTTTTTTTGTTTAACCAATGAATTTTTAGAATAAAAAGGTAGATTTGAGTTGCAATTTTGAAATAAAAACTAGATTTGAAACAAACACTTAAAATTTTGCACTTCACAAGCTTAATTTCCTCAAAATGAAAGATTAGGGTTTTTATGCAAAGAACCTCTAAAATTTGTAAAAGATCAAACTTGGAAATGAAAATTTCAAATTCAAATTGTAATTAATCAAATCTAATGATGAGAAATCAAAATTAATGTGTAAGATGTCAAGTTCACCAAAATGTAAAGTGGAAAATTGAATAGTAGTGACTCCCCATCTAGGAGAGAGAAAGGAAGTCACTAGGATGATTTTCACTTGGAGAAACTTTACATTCAAAAGAGGGGCTTGAATCTAATAGATCCAAATCCAAAGATGTGAATTCCAAGTGGATTGCAAGATTTGAAGTGTAATTTGCCCTCTTTTGCAAATGGGAAAGTTAACTTGTTGACTATGCAAGACAGAGAGATAAAATGGGTGAAATGAGGAGCTATTGGTTCGGGATCGCGTTGTAACTTTGGATCTAATATATTTAGACTGATACGGATCTGCCCTACAAATTTGGAGAAAAGTCATCGGGACCATGTTGAAAGTGCACACGGTCCTCCAAAAAATCCGCAAAACAAAAAGGGTTTATTTGCCTTTTGTAAATGGAGTCGAGATCTAAAAAATATAGTTCCGCACTTGCAACCTACACATAGAAAAGAAGGTAAGAAGGGTTGTGGATAGGGGTTTGCCTCAATCAAACCTTGATTGAGGAATCAACCTTGAAATAAAGTAATTGCAAATGCTTGAATGTAAACAATGGAAATGTATACCTTGTAGATATGCAATTTGTTGATGATGATC
Organism: Cryptomeria japonica; assembly: GCF_030272615.1. NCBI lineage: Eukaryota > Viridiplantae > Streptophyta > Pinopsida > Cupressales > Cupressaceae > Cryptomeria > Cryptomeria japonica. The sequence continues at coordinate 361,922,784 of NC_081413.1, forward strand.
GCTTTGCTTCTTGAATGGAATCACAAGTGTTGCATGAAATGACAAAAACCTAACACACACACATTCTTGCAAATGAATGTTGTATTGTTGCTCCAATGGATGAATGAAGACGGGGACTTGATGAATTCTTGAAGGCCTTAATCCTTGATGAAGACCTTTTGCTTGAATTTCACTTATTATCCTTATCTTGCTCATGTATCACCTATATCAAATGAGGGAATTGAATCTCCTTTTATACATGCCTAGAGGATTAATTTTCATCGACTGAAGGCCGACAAAGAGGAGTGCAATACCTGAAGAACAAATTGTGCAAAAGGGGTCAGGCAGACCTACCCCTATCCTAAGGGGGACAGGGGCCTCACGCCCCTATCCTGCCCTATCTTGGGGCTCGGACCAAGGTCCCGAGACTACCTCAGGGCTTAAACAAGAAATTTTCATGAGGTGAAAGTGCAGGAAGTGGTCTTGGTCAAGGAAAGAGATGTCATTGGCAAGGTGAGGGCCTCAAATGTGGTTAAAATTTCTAGGGTTGCAATTTTATTATACTACAATTGCATTCCTTCAAAACATTGTTAGTGTGCAAAGTAGAACAAATATCATGAAAAATATCATAGTGCATGGAAAATTTAATATACATCCTACAACAACATGTGGTGTGTACATGATTAATCTTAATTTAAAAAGGTTTTGCCATTTCAAAAAATCTTTGACAAATTCTTGTTTGAGGAAACTTTTCAAGGAATCTTTCATAAAAATTTGTTTGAGTCATATCCAAATAGTGTTTAGCATGTGGCTCACAATTTTTAGACTCGATTCACCTTCTAACAACATTGGTTGGGCGAAAATATTGTGTTGTCATGCCAATTTTTTCAAGGATTGTTCTTAGTGCATCAACAACAACCTTGTCTTTTCGTGGTAGTCTACTCGAGAATGCCCAAAGAGAATTATTGTTAGGTTCCTCTATTTTTTACCATCTTTGTAATTCTTTACTTAATGTTGTTATACTAATATTAAATGACTTACTTGTTTTGCTTATCAAATGATCTTTTTTTATTTTCTTGCTCATTATGTTTATAAACTTATAAGGCACTGAGGGGGGGTGAATCGGTGCAAGCAAAAACAATATAAATCTGATCACCACTTTAATCAACTTTAAAATCAATAGGCATGCAAGAAATATAACCACATAAGCCAACACCAAATAAGACATGCACACCATAACACAATGATTTTCACGTGGAAATCGAAATGGAAAAAACCACAGTGGGAATTAGTACCCACAAGATTCACTATTTGTAGAATAGAAATCTTTGACCGGTTAAGGTCTTACAAACTTTCCCAGTTAAGAGAAACCCCTGTTAGGAGTCACACAGTGATGGGATTTATAGCTTAGCTTTGTTAGAAGCTTTACTCTATTAGGAGTAACCTCACTGGAGGATTTAAACTCAATTTGTTGAGCTACCCGGTTAAGGTATTTATACAATCAGGAATGTTAGGACCTACCCAGTTAAGGGATTTTTACTGCTACAACTATTAGGAAACAACAACTACATGATCTGCATATAGCACCTATGTGTCTAATAATATCCACTTTAGTTCTGCAATATACTTCAACAATACATCAATAAAATGCTTTTCAATTCACTGCACAATCAAATTCTCAATCTACGCTTATGATCTCATCATTTATCTCATAACTCATGACACTTTTTATAAACATCTCAACTTAGTCAGCTAACGACCTTGGAACAAGTTCCTAGGTTCAATGAATCTAGTCAATCTTGCTCAACACGCTTTACTTATGTCGGCCACCGGCATAACAACCCAAAAATAAAACATAAACACATTCGGTTAACCGATTTATGTCATTTTGCTCTACCGATTAATAGTTTTTCAAGATTGACTGCCCTGTATACCATAACTCACTCATAATGTTGAATTTGCCAATACAGTGTGGGAAATATCTGCAAGTACATGTCTCCAACATTCCAATAGAACTGCATCACCTAACTCTTCATTGGTCACCCGTATTGGTTGCCTGAATGTAATACTGATCCTTGTTTACCAATTGAAGTCTTATTTGTCATTTCACTGTTAAACTATCTCCTATACTGGTTATGCTTACCGGTTGGCCTAAAAGACTTAGATGACTATCAAAACATAGTTTCCATCAAAGGAAACAAAAAACATGTCATCAATCAACCTATTACATCATATCATCATCATCAAGCCAGCAATATCCCCCTTTGGCATTGATGGAAACACTTAGGAAAATTTTTGTCTAAGTATGCAATACAAAAATTGACTCAACTCATGACACATAATCCCCCTTAGCAATTGCATGCTATTATAGAATTTATAAACATCTATACAACTACCTTTTATAAAATTTTCATACTACTACTCCCCATTACAATTCAAAATTTTAACTCATACTACACCCCTTAGACAACAATGATAAAGGTAAGCAAATACATAAAAGATAAATGCAATATACATCAAAATTTGTATTACCTTACATAGATATAAAAGTTCAAAATATTTTTACAATGACATCTTAGAAAAAGCGTCTACAAAATGTAACTTTAACTGCTTCAAATCATTGTGCCAAGTCTCCAAAAGAGTGTCGATTATCTCAACATGTGTTCTGATCTAATAAGCCAGCTCCTCCATGGCATCAATAGTACTCATCTCAGGTGTAGCTAATATAGATTTAGTCTCTTTATAGCCTCTCTGCAATATTTCAACCTTAGGAATCAAAAGTATCTATAATTCTTGTAGAGACTGCATTCTTTTAACTTGTTCTCCTTCATAAGCTTTTAACTTATGTTGTAGCTCAGCTGTCGGTCTACCAAAATGTATAGCTGAATCATTTAGGGGGATAAATGATTCACTCAAATTTTTCTATTCTTGTTCTTCTTCCTTCTTCTTCTTCACCAAATCATCACCAAACAATGAAAAATTTGCAATAGTAGATAGGACTTTACCTCCATTTAGCAGTGTATCTTTAATAAGGTCTTTGTTGACTGTTAGAGATACCTTATCCTTATCAATATCATTCATCGATTGTTCTATTATGTTCTTCTTATATTCCTTTTCCACATTCAAATAAGTTGCATCTTCAAAACTTTTCATCTGTTCACCAGCATCAACAACCAATTGACCTACCTTATCAATCGGTGTAGACAGTCTATTAGTGTCTATCTCTAGTAATAGACTAAACAAAATCTCAACTACATATTGTATTGATTGAGTTTCCTTTTGGTGTTCCTTCATTATTTTCTTCTTATCTCTAGATTGCATGGCAGATGCAATCTCCATTAGTTCTGTAGATCTCAACGCATCCATATTGATGGGTCCTTGTATACTTAGCACATCATCATCATCAATTTTCTTCTTGGAGGTAAGTGATAAAGGTATCACTTTAGGTTCTAGCTTCACTGATTTCAATTCTTCCTCTTCTTTCTTCTCTCCAGTCTCCTCATCTTCCTTCTCCTTGTCCTTTACCAGTGGTGTCTGTGTAACAACTATTTCAGTGATAATCGGTCGCTCTTCAACTCTTTGTTTCTCTCCATCTTTCTTGTGTCCATGTTCATGTTGTTCAGTCATCTTGTACATTTTCAGTTTGTTCCCTCTTTTCTCCCTCTGTATCAGTTATATCAATTTATGTATCATCATCAGGAATTACAACTGTCTCATTCTATACATTAACCGGTTTATCATCTTTTAGTTGATTAGCAAAAACAATCTCATCTGGTGAAAAATCATCAATATCTACATCATCCGGGAGATCTTATGCCTTAAGCTTCTCTGGTTGCTCTTCTTCCTCATCAGGTATCAACCCCAAAAATTTCTTCAGTATTTCCTCAATCTCAATCTGGACTGGTTGGGTCTTACCAATAAGCAATCCAATGAGTCTTTTCTTTGATCTAAAAGAAGATTTTATTTTTAAAAGAATATCATATAATTCTTCTTTTGTAGCTTCTAGTTGAAGATTCTTAAGAGTGAACTGAATAAATTCTCTATCTTTTTTAATGGTTGCATGCCATCTTGCATCAAGTTTATTATAAAAAGAAGTGGGAATTTTCCCTTGTAACTCAATTAGGGCTTTGCTATACTTATTCATCACCAAAACAACTGCATCCTCCAACTCCCTTTTCTCATCCTCACTAAACTTATCATACAGTTTATTCAATCCAACAAGAATATCATATTCCTTAATACTTATTAACATATTTTCAAAAGGTGTAGGTTTAGTTATCGGTTTCTTAATTTATTTAACAGTAGATGCTCCTACAACCTTTGACTTTTTACCACTAGCTCTTAGAGCTTTCTTCTCACCGTCTGATTCAGTTTCTTCTTCATCAACAACTGTCGGTTTCTTTGCTTGCTCCTTTTTCCTTTTACCGGTTACTACTAGTGCCTTAGGTGTAGGGGGCTTAATTTCTTTCCCCTTAATCTTGAACTGGATTTTAGAAGGTTTCTCCTTGTTTGCTTTTGCAGGTTTCTTCTTCTCAACCTCAGCACTTCTTGTTTGCATACCGATATTGGTACCAGCTGGGGCACTAGATGATTCAGCCTTCCTTGCTTCAAACTTTTCTCTAGCCTCAGCTATTTCCTCCTTGGTAAATCCTTGTTGAACAACAAACTCTTCAACTTCCTTTCTAACCTTCTTTGCAATTACTAGTTTGTTAAGTTCAGAATGTACTAGTAAAGATTTCTCTCTATAAGTACCAAACCTTTCTACAGTAGAATCTATCAGTTGTGTAAGCAAGTGTTCAACATAAGCAATCAAAATATCAGCTTTAACTTCGTAGCCCATAAGCATCACCCAAGATGCTCTGGGATCAATTGCCTCCATCTTACAAGTGTCAGTGTCAACCATAAAGAAGATGATATCCTTGTATTTCTTAACAACCTGTGTCAGTATCCTTTCTCTCTTGCATCTTTTTCTAAAAATATTTGAAATAATCCCAAGCAATCTTTTTAAAATCATTTCCCAACATCCTTATATTGTTCTTCATTTGTAACATTGCCGATGTGTCCTCAAACCATTGAACATCACCGATACCTAGAAAGAAGTTCTCAAAGTAAAAGAATAGACCAACAATCAGTTGCCCAAACTTGAATTTTTGTCTTTTATCTTTCTTTATGGATTCAAGATTTATTCCCAACTGACTTCTTAATGCCTCAAAAAAATCATAATCTACTTTTTCCTTAATCACCCAGTAAGTTGTGTGAATGGTTGCAGCAGGGATGTTGTTCATCCTGCTAGAATGATATACCCAGTATCCAATAATCATAGAAGAAAATTTCACTACAATATCATCAATCTCATTGACAGTCATTGTTCTTCCATCCCATTGACTTGGTCATCTTGGCAACATCATCCTTAGGGATTGATCTTAATACAAGAACTTCATCAGTGGAACACAATCTGGTTACTACATGAATTGCTTCCTTAGTAATCTTATGTGGTCGATCAAGCCACATAAACTAGTCATGCACATGGCTCAAAACATATCTCACATGATCATCCTCAAAATCATCAATATAGTTTAATGCATGGTGAAAACCTTTGTCAGTAACACTCTTAAATTGTTCCTTCAGCAATCCATTCTTATCACACAACAATCTATACTGATCGAATATAACAAAGATTCCAAGATCTTCCAACTTATAGTGAATAAAGGATCTAACATCTTCTACATGCAAAACTCCATATGAAACTCCAAATAGGGCTCCAGCGGGATCGGTTTTGATCAATTTAAAAGGGTACCTCTTAAACTCTGGTCGAGGTCTAACAGTTAGATCTACCAAATGTGGTGTATCCATCTTCAAAGACTTTGACTCTGAAACAGATAGACATATTTTCAGATAAATACCTTTTACTGCCTCTACAACTAGGATTTCAACATCGAAAATGCTCTTTCACCGATTACCTACCGCAAATCTCCTCAAATCTCTTGTTAATATTTTGCCAATCTAGCAATCACAATCTCTTTCTTCTTTCTTCGCTCTTCAAGTGCTCTCAAGAATGCAAAGTGACAAATGACATTCAAAAACTTCATTTTTTATTTTCTTTATCACCTACCACATTAAATGCTTTTTTCGGTTGTATAAACACATAAACCCTAAAACACCATTCAACCCAACAACATACTACCAGTTCTCATATCACATCAAACCTACCAGTTTGATCATAAAAACACTTCACAATATCATAATGCATCAAAGTATGCAGATTTAACTTACCATACATCATATAGGGGGTTCGGAGATAGATCTGACAATAAGCTCCCCCTAATCTTTATAGATAGCTTAGATAACCAGTGAAGGGTTCTCTGCACTAGGTGAAGAATGAAACTCTTCCAATGGCTTCGCATCCCTCTTCTTTCTCCAGATTTTGTTCATTTCATTCCTGGTCTCCTCCACATCAACTTTCTTCTTACCCTTTTGATCAACAAATTGATTTACCGATTGATTCATCTTTTCTCTGTAAAACCTAGCAATGTGTCCCGATTGATGATAATGATAGCATGCAATACCAGATGCTCTCCAGGGTCCAGCATTTCTTGTACCAATTCTTCTACAATTCATAGCAACATGTGCAAAATTATGACAGATTGTACAAATCACATTCATTCTCTTTTCCATCTCATAGGGACTAGACCGGTTATCATAGGGTCTTTGTCAATTAGAATTTCTCTGGTTATTAAAATTTCTTTGCCAAACACCACCAGAACTCTGATTCATGTGAGGTATCGGATTATTCGCTCCATACCTGCATTCAACTATTTTATGCCCATATATGTTGCAAGTGTAGCAATATCAATTAAAATTTCTACAAGATAGATATTAGGTCTATAACCATCAAAAGAACGAGATTTGTTTCTACAAATATTAGTTGTATGTCTTGGCTTATGACAATTAAAACATACAGGTTTGTGGACTTTCTTACCTGATGGTTTTCTAGATCTTAGGTGTGTTAGGTCCCAGAGACAACTAAGAGGGGGGGGGGGGGGGGGTGAATCAATTGTCAAATAAATTTAAACCAAAAACAACTTAACCAACTTAATGCTTAATACCGGTAAACCAGTTCAATATGTCGGTAGATAGTTTTAATAGTTAATTGCTATACCAATAAGGATTAGTGCATGAAACATAAACACAAAGTTATCCACAACACATAATACCAATATTTGTACGTGGAAACCCTGTAAGGGGAAAAACCACAGTGGGAAACCTTACCCACAATTAGATGATACTACTACAGATAGTAAGTGTACATAAATGGGGTCTGCACATGCAAAAAGGCCAAGCACCTAGAGCTCACTGCTCAATCACAAAATGGGAGTAACACAGACTACAGTTGGATGGTTAAATCCAATAAGAATGTACTGGACAAAATAGCATCTTCATATGCCGGATTCAGTATCGGTGTAGTTCTGATTGTCTTCACAAAAACCCTTCTTCAATCTTCAAATGATGTCTACATGTATAGCTCTGCTTATTCTCACATATACCTTCACACAATCCTTTTTCGCATTCCACATTTGATCTTACAAATAAGATCTTACATTTATACCATAACCTCAGACCAATTTTAGTAGGTCGACTCTACAAGATATTACAATAAAAACATTTTACAAACAATATAATATCCGATGCAATAACTGATTGAACATGTCGGCTTAATGCATTTACAACAATAATTAATCATCTCCATAGCGTGCCATGTTGATATGGAAAAGATAAACCTGTCGGTGTAACCCTAGACCTATTTGCCGGTAACAGCAAATATGCAACTATGAATATACCAATGAACAAAACTCCAGGACAAGATGTCCAAATGATGTCTTTGACATTACCAAGTGTTATCCATATCATTCCAAGTGTCGGTGATCATTATATCTTGCCGGTGTACCAGATACCGGTGACTGTGCATGAGTCACTTGCTTGCCGGTGAATGTTGTTGATTCTCCAAAGTGTCAGAGTTGATAAGAGTTTAGTAGGTGTTGACATCAATGACAAAACCATACCAAAATACCAACAATCTCCCCCTTTGGCATTGATGGAAACACAAGATGGAAAAACCATCAAAGTGCCAAAACATAAATGCCAAGTACCAAAACCCAACAATCTCCAAAAAGATCATAAACAAAAATCAAAATACAGATACAGAGAGTAATAACCTCTCCTAAACAACAATCTCTCGCCCTGGGAGCAACATGTATTTTCCTTGTGTTTCTTAAAGTTTTTCCATACCAATCTCTCCCCCTTTGACATCAAATGCCAAAGTTACAATAAAACCAAGTTCATATACAAAATACCAATCAATTCAATATACCAACTACTCCCCATGAGAAGTAGCTTCCCATCAAAGACCGAAATAAAAGATTTCTTTATTAATTATGTCGGTTGATGACAATCATCAACTGTCTAAGTCTCTACCGGTGGTGGTATGACTCCAAGCTGATCTCTGAGATATTAAAAAGTCTCCTTAGGTAAAGGTTTAGTGAAAATATCTGCAATTTGTTCTTTAGTATTCACATAAACCAGTTTTATCTCCTTTGCTTTAACATTTTCCCTTAGAAAATTCAGTTTGATACAAACATGTTTGGTTTTAGAATGTAATACCGGATTCTTAGATATATCAATTGGTGTAGTGTTATCACAATAGATAGTAATAGGTTCCTTTCATTTTACCTTTATGTCTTTCAACATTTGCTTAAGCCATAGTACATGTGTATAGTTAGTTGCTACTGCAACATATTCTGATTTTGCTGTTGATAAAGATGTATAGCTTTGTTTCTTACTCAACTAAGAAACTAATCTATTTCCAAGAAAGAATGCTCCGACGGTAGTGCTTTTTCTATCATCCACATCTCCTGCCCAATTTGCATCTTTGTATCTCTAGGATACCATAATCCATGATTTATAGTGCCTTGTAAGTACCGGAAAATCCTTTTTACTGTTGATTCATGATTTTCTCTAGGATTACTTTGAAATCTTGAAACAATACATATTGCATCCATAATATCAGGTTTGGTTTGTGTCAAATACAGTAAACCTCCTATCATAGTTTTGTATCTAGTTGGATTAACAGGTGTAGATTCATCCCTTTGTGATAATTTGTCATTTGTTGTCATAGGTGTGCTTACCAGTTTATAGTTCTCCATCCCAAATTTCTTTAGTAACTCTTTTAAGTATTTGGATTGACTCAAGAATATACCTTTATCAATTTGTGAAATCTGCAATCCTAAAAAGAATTTTATTTCTCCAATCATAAATATTTCAAATTCTTGTTGCATTTTAATAGAAAATTCTTTACATAATCCATCTTCTCCTCCAAAGATTATATCATCAACAAATACTTCTATAATCAAGATGTCATCATTAGTTACTTTATAATATAAATTGTTGTCTACATTTCCTTTAGTAAAACCAATCTTTAAAAGATACTTATCCAATCTTGCATACCAAGCTCTTTGAGCTTGTTTTAGTCCATACAGAGCTTTTCTTAACCTGCAAACCATATCATTGTCATCTGTCAAATAAAATCCATTAGGTTGTTCAATGTATACTTCCTCTTCAAGATCTCCATTCAAAAATGCACATTTAATATCCATTTGATAAACTTTGTAGTTCTTGTATGCTACAAAAGCCAAAAATAATCTGACTACCTCAATTCTAGCTATCGGTGCAAAGGTTTCATTGTAATCAATTCCTTCTTTCCAAGAATATCCCTTACACACTAGTATTTCTTTATTTTTGACAACCTTACCATCTTCATTAAGTTTGTTTCTAAATACCCATTTGGTTCCAATTACATTTTTATCTTTAGGCTGGGGAACTAATGTCCAAGTGATGTTTTTCTCAATTTGTTCTAATTCTTCTTCCATAGCTTTAATCCAAAATTTATCTTCACATGCCTCATTAACAGATGATGGTTCAATTTGAGAAATATGACATACCTCTTCCTTTGCCAATCTTCCTCTTGTCATAACTCCTTTAAACTTGTTTCCAATTATCTGATCTTCAGAATGATTTATTCTTACATATCGGGGTGTCTTGGTTTACTGTTATTCCTCAATTACTGTGGAATCCTTAGATGATACCGGGGTCACTGGATCTTCATTCTATACCGGTGGATTCAGAGTAGGTTCATTTGTCAAAAATTTTGTTGTCGGTTCAGAGTCTATATACCTTGAAGTTCCTCTGAATTGTTCATCAGTCTTTACATTTGTACTTTCAACAATTTTCTACAATCTTTTGTTGAAACATCTATATGCCTTTCTCTTAGATGAATAACCAAGAAATATTCCTTCATCACTTCTAGGATCAAATTTCCCAATATACTCATATCTTCTGATATAACATTTACTTCCAAAAATTCTGAAATACTTAAGAGTAGGAGTATTACCAAACCATAGTTCATGAGGGGTCTTACCGGTTTCACCTTTGATGTGAACTTTCTTAAATGTATAGACCATTGTACTGACTGCTTCTCTCCAATATACATGTAGTAGGTTTGCTTATGATAACATACTTCTTGTGGCATCCAAGATAATTTTGTTTTTCCTTTCAACAACTCCATTCTGCTGTGGTGTCCGAGGTGCTGATAGCTATCTTCTGATTCCATTCACTTCACAGAATGTATTAAATTCCTTACATGTAAATTCACCTCCTTGATCTGATCTTAAACATTTGATTTTCTTACCGGTTTCATTTTCTACAATTGCTTTGAACAGTTTGAACTTTCCAAGTGCTTCTGATTTTTCTCTGAGAAAAGTAACCCAACACATTCTAGAATAGTCATCAATGATTAGCATGAATTATCTATCACCTTGTAAGCTTTTAGTTCTAGCTGGACCACATAAATCGTTGTGAATCAAATCAAGAGCATTATTTGATTTTTTTGGAATACTTTTGAAAATAGCTCTAACTTGTTTTCCAAATTGACATTCCTTACATACTGTATTCTGAGGTTTGACAATTTTAGGTAAATATCTAACTACCTTAGTACTGATCTTTACCATGCAATCAAAGTTTACATGACAGGGTCTCTTATGCCATAACCAACTTTCATCTATATGTGCAATTAAGCATGTCTTTTCATTGTTATTCAAATGAAAGATATTACCTCTAGTCTAATTATCAGTTGCAATTTCCAAACCAGTTCTATTCATGATTTTGCATTTTCCATTTTTAAATTGTAACTGAAATCCTTTCTCAACTAATTGACCAACACTCAAAAGATTATGCTTTAATCCTTCAACATAGTAAACATTGTCAGTGTTATGCTTACCATCAAGAGATATTGTACCCTTACCTTTGATTGAACAAGCTTTGTCATCTCCAAATCTCACTAAGCCTCCATTGTATTCTTGAAAGTTCAAGAATTTACCTTTGTCTCCTGTCATATGATATGAGCATCCTGAATCAATGATCCATTCATCCTTTACTTCAACTTTATCTGCCAGGGCTTGTACTACCGGTTCAGCAGTAGGTGTCGGTTGATCTTCTATTATAGAAACAAAAACCCATCCATTGTCTATTGGATCCTCATCAGAATCATTAGTCACACCTTCATCAGCAATGCAACAAGATTTGTCTTTATTCTTCTTAAATCTGTATCTCTGATATTTAGGGTTAGGCTTCTATGTTCTTCTAGCTTCTTCTCTTAGTCTAGCATGTCTATCAGGGAATCTTGAAGCCATATGACCAATCTTATTGTAGTTAAAACATTTAAAGGGTACTTTACCTTCATACTTACTTCCACAAGACCTTTAGGCATTTTCCTTGCAAATAGTGCTTCAAGTTCTTCAAGTTCTTCATTTTATTTCCTACTTTCTTCAAGTTCTCTTGCATAAAAGGCTTTCCAATTAGATTTGTCAAATGATGGAGCAGATGATGTTGATGCATTAAAGGCCAAATCTGTCTTTATAGTAGCAATAGGACCAAATTCTTCAATTTCAAAAGCTGAAAGTTTCCCAATCAATGTATCCCTAGTAACTGATGTATTAGGCATTGTTCTTAACTCATTTATAGAAGTGACTTTCATTTTATATGCCGGTGGCAATCCTTTTAAAACTTTTGAAACAATTTCATCTTCACTTAAGGTTCCTCCACAACAATTAATACCCAAAACAATTTCATTTACTCTTTCCATAAAAGCAGAAATCCTTTCATCTTCTTCCATTTTCAGATGTTCATACCTAACTCGGAAGCTTTCAAGTTCTGCAATTTTGATTGTGGAGTCTCCTTCATTCAGTGTTTCCAAATGATCTCAAATAGCTTTAGTAGTAGACCTATCTGATAGTCCCATGATTTGTTGATTTGATAATGTGCTCAAAAGTGCTTCTCTTGCTTTGCAATCATTTTCTTCATCTTTAGTCAAGTTAGCTGGACTAGGCTGACCTTGTACAACAGCAGTATAACCATTCTTTGTAACATCCCAGATGTCTTTCCCAATGCAATTTAGATGTGTCTCCATTCTAATCTTCCATATGCTATAGTTGGTTCCATCAAGTTTAGGATTGTCCTTCCTGAAATAATTAGTAGACATTGGATCTCCTAAAGCTGTTAAACTTCTGCAAAAGAGGACTAGGCTCTGATACCAATTGTTAGGTCCCAAAGACAACTGAGAGGGGGGGGGGGTGAATCAGTTTTCAAATAAATTTAAACCAAAAACAACTTAACCAACTTAATGCTTAATACCGGTAAACCAGTTCAATACGTCGGTAGATAGTTTTAATAGTTAATTGCTATACTGGTAAGGATTAGTGCATGAAACATAAACACAAATTTATCCACAACACATAACACCAATATTTATACGTGGAAACCCTATAAGGGGAAAACCACAGTGGGAAACCTTACCCACAATCAGATGATACTACTACAGATAGTAAGTGTACATAAATGGGGTCTGCACATGCAGAAAGGCCAACCGCCTAGAGCTCACTACTCAATCACAAAATGGGAGTCACACTGACTACAGTTGGATGGTTAAATCCAATAAGAATGTACTGCATAAAATAACATCTTCATATGTTGGATTCAATACCAGTGTAGTTCTAATTGTCTTCACAAAAACCCTCCTTCAATCTTCAAATGATGTCTACATGTATAGCTCTACTTATTCTCGCATATACCTTCACACAATCCTTTTTCGCATTCCACACTTGATCTTACAAATAAGATCTTACATTTATACCATAACCTAAGACCAATTTTAGTAGGTCAGCTCTACAAGATATTACAATAAAAACATTTTACAAACAATATAATATCCGATGCAATAATCAATTGAACATGTCGGCTTAATGCATTTACAACAATAATTAATCATCTCCATAGCATGCCATGTTGATCTGGAAAAGTTAAACTTGTCGGTGTAACCCTAGACCTATTTGCCGGTAACAACAAATATGCAACTATGAATATACCAATGAACAAAACTCCAAGACAAGATGTCCAAATGATGTCTTCGACATTACCAAGTGTTTTCCATATCATTCCAAGTGTCGGTGATCATTATATCTTGCTGGTGTACCAAATATCAGTGATTGTGTATGAGTCACTTTCTTGCCGGTGAATGTTTCTAATTCTCCAAAGTGCCAGAGTTGATAAGAGTTTAGTAGGTGTTGACATCAATGACAAAACCATACAAAAATACCAGCAAGGTGCACATTTATGTTCTTCCATGTTGTCCTTAGTACTAGAAGACTCACCTTTCTCATATGTAGTATAACCCAAGCCTTGTGTCTCTCCTTTCATCCTTTGAGACTGGATCTGCTCATCAAGCATAGTAGAGTTCTTGTTAAATTTAGAAAGTAACTCATTAGCATCAGCTAGATCTTTAGTTAGATCTTCATTCTTCTTCATCAGACTTTCTCTAAGAGACATTTCCATGTCTAGATTAGCCTTTACTTCTTCTTTTTCTTCTTTTTCCTCTTGAAGATATGCAGTCAAGGTTCCAACCTCTTAGTTCAATTTAATGATCTCATGTTCCTTTTCTTTGATTCTGTCTTCAATGGTCCTTTTGGCTTCCAGCTCTTGACTCATCATGATAGTTAGGGCTTCAAGTTCTCTTTGCAAATTTGACTTATCATCATTTAACTTTTCTACCTCATTCACTAAAGCATCCATGTTTGCTTCCTCAGATGAACTGCTTTCACTAAGTTCATACAATTGCTCAACTAGCTCTCTCCTCTTTGCCAATGAAGCTTTGTACTTAACCCTCAATTCACCTAGGGCTTCTTCAGTTTATGCAAACTGGTTAGATATCTCTCTATAACTCATTCATTTCCCCATGTTAGCCTTAGGAATCCTTCGCAAGCAATTAAGCCTTAAGGCAATTAGGCTTTGATACCAATTGATAAACTTATAAGGCACTAAGAGGGGGGGTGAATCAGTGCAAGCAAAAACAATATAAATCTGATCACCACTTTAATCAACTTTAAAATCAACAGGCATGCAAGAAAGATAACCACATGAGCCAACACCAAATAAGACATGCACACCATAACACAATGATTTTCACGTGGAAACCCAAATGGGAAAAACCACGGTGGGAATTAGTACCCACAAGATTCACTATCTGCAAAATAGAAATCTTTGACCGGTTAAGGTCTTACAAACTTTCCCAGTTAAGAGAAGACCATGTTAGGAGTTACTCGGTGAGAGGATTTATAGCTTAGCTTTGTTAGAAGCTTTACTCTGTTAGGAGCAACCTCGCTGGAGGATTTGAACTCAAGCTATTGACCTACCCATTGAAGGGATTTATACAATCAAGCTTGTTACGACCTCCCTAGTTAAGGTATTTTGACTGTTGCAACTATAAGGAAACAACAACTAGATGATCTTCATATAGCACCTTTGAGTCTAATAAGATTTGCTTCAGTTCTACAATATAATTCAACAATACATCAATACAATGCTTCTCAATTCACCACACAAACAAATTCTCAATCTACACTTATGATCTCATCATTTATCTCATAACTCATGACACTTTTTATAAACATCTCAACTTAGTTGGCTAACGACCTTGGAACAAGTTCCTAAGTTCAATGAATCTAGTCAATCTTGCTCAGCACGCTTTACTTATGTCGGTCACCGACATAACAAACCAAAAATAAAACATAAATACAACCGGTAACCAATTTATGTCATTTTGCTCTACTGGTTAACAGTTTTTCAACATTGACTGCCCTGTATACCATAACTCACTCATACTGTTGAATCTACCAATGCACTATGGGATACATCTACAAGTACCTGTCTCCAACATTCCAGTAGAACCACGTCACCTAACTCTTCATCGATCACTCGTACTGGTTGCCTGAATGTAATATCGATCCTCGTTTACTGGTTGTAGTCCTATTTGTCGTTTCACTGTTAAACTGTCTCCTATACCTGTTATGCTTTACCAATTGGCCTAAAAGACTTAGATGACTATCAAACCATAGTTGCCATCAATGACAACAAAAAACAAGTCATCAATCAACCTATTACATCATATCATCTTCATCAAGCTAACAGGTTGATGTAATGACACGTCGAGTAACATTAGAATCTTTAGTACTTGATTTTGATTTAAGTTTTCAAAAGAGTTTTGCCATATTCTTTTAACCATTCTCCTACAAGTTCATTCATTCATTTTATTGGGCATTGGATTCAATATATTCCATCAATTTCAATTAGATACTTTGGTTTCCTATGAATGATTCTAGGAGGTGTTAACATCTGTGCATTGCGCGCATTGGGTACATTCAATTGATTATTCAATGTGGTCTCTTCTTCAATTGCATAAGATTCATACTGTAAATCAAATGTATCTTATTCAATTGCATTAGGTGCATTATGTTTGTTTGGTAAATTGAATTGAGATGTTGAGGATGACATACCTTCTTGTCCCATTGTTCTTATGTCACGTAATTTCTTCATATGTTTCCTTTGTCTTTCCTTTTCAGCCTCTCGTTATTCCATCGTTCCTCGCTTGTTCTTTCCCATTGTTGATTTCGGTTGTCCTAAATAGAATCATATTACATATATGTAAACAAAAGTTCATAAACAATCAAATAACCATAAATTTGAGAATTATCATTGTTTTTTTAATTAAAACTATTAAACAATCACAATAACATTGACAAAACTAATCAGAACAACAATTCAACACTAGTACATTCGAAGTTGATTTCCGACGGCCGTTTGTCGGATTTGCGACTAACTTTTGTCAGAGTGCCGACAAAATCAACCATCAAAAACTTGGTGTCAGATTGGTTGACGATGCCATGCCCATCAAAAATACAACAATCCAATGGACTCTGTCGATGGTCAAAGAAGTCATCAGAATCAGTAGATTTTGTTGCAAAGCTGACGGCGATTTGGAACTTCGCACGGATGGTGATGCTGTTTATCTGGCGGTGATGCTGTTTATCCGACACTCGTGTCATTGGTCCATTCAAAGACATCGACGATCGTCCGACTACGAAGTGTCGTCGCATGTACAACATCCTCATCGGATGTTTATGTGGTTTGAGTCGGAAGTGCGATGACTCCAAAACATTTCACTGACAAGAATGTTGTATGTCCACCGATTACATCATCAGTTGAAAGCTTGGTATTCATCGTAATTCCAATGATGATAATTTTTATCAAAAAAAGAAATTATTATCCAGTCATTGATATGTACAGCGAATGATATTCTATCCCCACCACCTACCAGTAGGGGCATAGGTTTAAGGCTAAAATGAGGTGCATGGTTTCAAGCTAATATGATCAAGCGCACCATGGTTGAGATGGTCCAACTCCCTAGTCTCACTCTACGACTAAGCTCATGCCATATCTAAATCAAAGACATCTCAAATACATCATCGGTGGAAAGCTGCAAAATGCCATTTTCATACATAAGCAAGACATACACAATTGGGCACAATCACCAAGAGAATGGTAAAAAGTGTGTTTGAGATCATTTTCCTAATTGTGGTGTGGTCATGAAGAGATCACTGTAAATTTGTCAACCTCTTCATGACTACACCACAATTAGGACAATGATCTCAAACACACTTTGTTCTCTTGGTGATTGTGCCCAATTATGTATGTCTTGCTTATGTATGAAAATGGCATTTTGCAGCTTTCCACCGACAATGTATTTGAGATGTCTTTGATTTAGATATGGCATGAGCTTAGTCATAGAGTGAGACTAGGGAGTTAGACCATCTCAACCATGGTGTGCCTGCATATGTATATAGTTTTGTGTATTCATTAAATATTTTCATTTAATTTTGAGCATTTTGGTTAGCAAATCAGGGGTGCACTTTACATTCTTGTTGTTATCCAATTCACTTACTTTAGCTTTCTGTCTTTCTTTAGATTTGGGGTCTAGAGCTCCTCCCTAAGTAGAGATTGTTGGTTTTGTCTCCCTTGCTTTGGTTGGAGAGTTTCTTGCTATCTCTGGTAGTTAAACCATAGAGTTCAGCTTTTCTTAGATTCATTAAGCTTTTTATTTGTTGTGTAGTGTCTTTCTTGATATGCTTAATTAGGATAGTCTTTAATCTTTGATTTGTTAACCCTAATGACTAACATTTGTTTCTTGTGCTTCTCTTTGTGTGTGTAGCAATCAAATAGGTTTTTCTAACTATCCTTCTTTTTGCAGAGCATCATATACATATACATATTATGTATATATCTATATATCTGTGTATACATATATGACCAAATCCTATATATCATTTGGTTTTATTTTATTATTGGTTGTTTTCACATATGATGTTATTATAATACCTAATGTTATATCCCTATTTATTTTTGTTATCCAATTTCCATTTATATGTCAATTGCATTTAATGGGGGTTTTTTGTTGTTAGTATCTTCATGCTTTGAGTCTAAATTTTAATATCCTGAAGCTTATTCCAGTCTTTTCTAAGGTCCTAGGTCCTTGTTGTTTTGGAAATCTCATTAAAAGGATCCAAAAGGTTTCAAATGTACCTTATAAATGAAAAAAAGGGCTATATTCTTATGATTATATTGTAAAAACTTTGGAAAAGAATCACATTCATGTGACTTCATGAAAGTAAAAGTTTTTTCCAAAAGAAAATACTTTGGAGGGAAGGTCGTTCAAGTCTTCAAATGCATGTTCTACATGTGACCAATGATTAACTTGAGTCTGAAGGAGTCAAACTCGGGTTTGACATAGCTGGACTTGGGTTTTCATGCAAATACCCTATTAGGGAGAGGGACCAGTAGTTGTGAGGGGTAACTTTGTCAACATGTAGCCATCACGTGGAATATCATAAGACCTCCAATTTTTTTAGAAATGTAAAATGGACATTTAACTATCTAAAAATTAAGGTTTGAAGGCATGACTTTGTTACCAATTTTTTGACTTCAAGAGATAAAAAATAGAATTATTATATACCTCATGTCTTATCATGAATTTAGGAAAGTTCAGAGAAATGATTTATTAAATACCTTGAAGGTGTCTATAAGGTTGAGCTTATTTAAAAGGATGAGATTTCACAATGCAAGGTTTGGAGGGAAAATAATTCACTTGAAAAGGCATTTTAATTCAAAAGATGTAAAGACAAATAAAATTCTTTATTTATTTACAAAAGTTTTCTAAAGGCCTCCTTCCACGTGATTATCAAGAAAATCAATTTCATGCATAGCTTGGAGGGAAATAGAAAGCTAAAAGTATAAGCTTTCATGTGATTTTAGGGTTTGTATTATGTTTCAAATGAAAAGAACCATTTATAGCCAAATTTTGAAGTTATGCTAGGGTTCTGTTGGGTCTCAAATCAACAAAGTGGATAGGTTCTAAGGAAATTCCAACTCCTATGATCAAACTCTCCAATTGACTTGGCCAACTTATAGAGTGAACCTATTTGGTTACTAACTCTCTCACTTTAGGCTTTACAGGACCTAGGCGGGTATACCTACTCACTAGTTGTTCCTTCAACTAATGCTTTTTATAGCAGATTTAGTGTCTTGATCTAGCTTCCCCCTATCTCAGAATGGCATCAGTTCCTAGAATGGGGATATAGCAGATGAGTTCAAGATTGTTGTTGTAGTGTGTTGCAAGACATCTCAGTGATTGACCTCCCTACTTATTTTTCTATTTGTTTGTCTAGATATTTCACTACCAAGATAGGTGTCTACTTATCTTCTGACTGGTAACACATGTTGTTTAGGACAAGATATGATACCAAAGTAACTATTAGGGATGAACCTATTGCCAATGATCATATAGAACCCTATACCCCAAGTCCCATCGACATGAATTATACTCTCCATGAGGAGAAAGAATAAATTTTAGTAAGAGAGCATGCAACTTAGTTGGATGAGGTTCCTGATTGCCTACTTGATGAGTGGGCAAATGCATTTCAATTTGATCTCATTGATGAGGTCAATAATACCAGCCTGGGCACATATTGTATACATGAGCAAAACACCCCCATTCCCAATATTTCAAAGGAAGACAATGATATATAGGGGATAT
Organism: Cryptomeria japonica; assembly: GCF_030272615.1. Taxonomy (NCBI): domain Eukaryota; kingdom Viridiplantae; phylum Streptophyta; class Pinopsida; order Cupressales; family Cupressaceae; genus Cryptomeria; species Cryptomeria japonica. Next base: position 361,942,291 of record NC_081413.1, read on the forward strand.
GGGACATGTTATTTGATGGTTGAAGGAACAAGAATGGTGCAGGGGCTAGTGTATTGCTGACCTCCCCCAAGGGGGAGAAATATTACTTTTCTTTCATACTTCAGTTCAGTTGCACTAACAATGTAGCTGAGTATGAAGCCCTGATTTTGGGTCTCCAAATGACACAAAAGAGAGGGATCAAATCCTTAAAGGTGCATGGAGACAATGAGTTGGTTTTAAATCATATTAGAGCTCAGAGAACCACTAAGAACAACCTTCTTAAGTCCTACAAGCATAGAGCATGTGACCTAATTGAGGCATTTGAAGCCTTAATATTTCTAGTGTCCCTAGAAATTAGAATAAACATGTTGACCGATTAGCAGCAATTGGTGCCCAACATGACATTCCATATCATGTTGCAACTGAGAAAGAACAGCAGATCAAACTTGTGGCAAGACCTGCAGTGCCTGATAACCAAGTAAATTGGCAGGTCTTTGATTCTGATCAACAGTTTGTGGACTTCCTACAAGATGAAGCAGAGTTCTCCCATAGGAAGCAGACCATTACTTAGGATCCTACCTTAGTAAATCCTAACTATGAGAAGGATTTCATCCTTTATACATTGGGAGGAGATGAACGTATATCTGTCATCCTAACATAGTTATTTCATCCTTTCTCCCTTCATCAAAATGTTGTATTCGGTCACTGTGGTTGTCTCCTCACCGATACCTATCTGATATCCATCAAGTTTTTATGTCGAAGAAACCTTGGGCTTCGGTGACCTTTATTTTTCCACCAAAATACCTATTCCATTGATATCACTATGCCCCGTCGATGAATGGATCTATTGTCTCACCGAAGCCTTTCTTTATCCGCTCTTGTCGTCTTCCACCAATAAAGTTATATCGGCAAAACAACACATATCAGAGACATGCCTTTTAGCCTCCTCAAAACCTATTTCCTCACCGATATATATCTGATGTCCATCGGGTTTCATGTCGAAGAAACCTTGGGCTTTGGTAACTTCCTTTATCCTTCCATTGAAATGCTTTTTCTATCGACATCACTACACTCCTTCGATGAATGGGTCTATTGTTTCATCGAGGCCATCTTTCTTTTGATGATTTGCTTCCACTATCATCTTTCATCGATGAGCTCATTAGTAATCTTCCTTGATAAATTTGCATCGGTAAAACCACACATATCAGTAACATGCCTTTTAGCCTCCTCGAAACTCATATCCTTATCAATATCTTTTATCAATGTAGCTTCCTTTTGTTTGATCAATATCATTCTTTTGATAAGAACGCTTCTTTCGGTAAGTTTCCTTCATGTTGCGCCAATGGTATTATTTCCTCAAAAGCCTTTTCCCGTCGATGATAACCGTCTCTACTTTCTTCGATATCCTCTTTTGGTGGAATCATTGCTTTTGATGAGTCCCTTTTAGAGTTCATCGGTGTTACCTTTCCTTTGATACCCTTTTTATATCGATGAGACATCGTTGGGTCTCATCGATACTTTGAATTTTGGATATTTTGATAGAATGCTATTAGACTTGTTCGATAACTTATGGGTTATTACGGTATCAATGAAAATGATGATTTATTTTAAAGATAGATGGCTTCTATGATTTAATCTCTCAAATCAAGATATTTTACTTAATTCAGATTTGATGCTCAACAGGTTCCACAAGCTACACCTTCAGTTTATGTCCTAGAACGTCATCGCAAGTAGGAAGTTTTATAAGAAAAGGACTGCATGCAACAGTCAAAGGGTTACTTCAAAGTTTGAATGAGAGGTTTGCCTCTTTGATGAAGGAGTTTCATAAAAATATGAAGAGAATACATAAGGACATTTACAAAGCACCTCATGCCAACACCATGCAAACTACATGCAGAGTTTAGGCGTGATAGAAGTTAGCATCAAAGCTTCTGGAGAGAAATTGTCATAGTCATAACAGTAGATATCCACATTTGGAGGTAGGGTTTTTAGAACCCTATTTTAGAATTTTTAGTATCTTATTGTTTAAAGCATGCATTGGATATGCCTACAGTAATGATTCAAGCAAAAGTTGGGTTAAAGGAGAAATCTGATTATCTATAAAAAATAATATAGTTTCAGCTTTGTGTTATGACAACATCTATAAGTTTGCCAATGCTTTATTGCTCACCATAAGGGTTCCATATATTATTTAAAAGGGTTGATTGTCTTTCTAGATTTTCTTTTTCCTTGAAGTGAGCAAATCCCTAGGTCTCTTTTGTTCCCTAGGATAGCTTAGAAAGTACAGTCATGCAAAAGTCATTTAGTGAAATCATCAAGAGTTTTTAATCCCAAAACAAATCTCAATCATAAATAGAAAAGGTGCAATAGTAGGATTGACACAAACCAGAAAAAGATCAAGTATGGGAAGCAGTGAGCAAGGTCTTTTACATATAGGGTAATAAAAGTAATGAATACTGCCCAAAATTATTCAAAAGGTCAAGAAATAGAGCAAGCTCGAGAGTCAAATTCAAAAGACAAAGACATCATATGATCATTGAGCAGTGATCTGAAATGCAAATTATAGCAAGGTATTGTGACTATAAGGTAGAAACCATCCTAGGAGCCTCCAATATATCAAAAGTTGAGAAAGTGGCAAGCTTACTGTACAAAGGCAGTGATCACTATAAAGTTGCAGTCAAGTTCAAAGCATTGATTTGTGGAAACAAAGGGTTTCATATGGGGATAGAGCAGTCTTATGAAATATCATGACAGTCATAATCGTAATCTAAAGAGTAGTCAAATCTTCAAGATAGATTGGTGATAGTGCAGTCATTCATTAATTATTTTGGACATTTCAAGCTATGTTTTCCTAATAGATGGTCAAGTATAGAACAACAACACTCATAAAATATAGTTAGAAAGATTGCAGTCTATAGTAAAGCCAGTAGGTAGTCATACCTAGTACCAAATAAAATGACAGTAATCAAGTCTACTGAGTGAAAAAGAGCAGGGTATAAGTTTCTAAAAGGTCTTTTCAAACCTTAACAACAAATAACACATTATTGTTGCAGCATTGTCAAAACTTGACAAGAACAACACCTTATAACCTCAAGAGGCATAGCAGTCATAGGGCAACTCATGTCAAATGTGCAACTCAATACAATAAATAATCTTAGTTTGTATCCCTATAGCATCATAATGCAGTCCTTGACCAAGTATGCATACAAGAAACATCTAGTTCTATTAAGGCACAAGCATCAAAGTCAGAGGTTATGACAACTAGTCAAAAACATCAAGTACAAAAAGGTTAGTCTCAGTCACTAGAACACAATTTGCAACATGCATTAGGAGTTGTCCTCCTTACAAATAGTGAAACATTAAAAAGGTATTATCAAAGCTACAACAAAAATTCAAAGACGAAGCTTACAAAGATAGGACAAAGCTAGGTACAGTCATAAGTCAAGGCAAATACATAGTTGAAACTCAATCCAAAATAGTGAAGAAGTACAACAAATGACATGAGAAGTCTAAAGAAGTATTATAGCAATCATGAGTCAAGGATTAATGAAGAGATTTTTTGTATCCATGATACAATCCTTAAAAGCATCCATGATACAATCTCAAACACACTTTTTACCGTTCTCTTGGTGATTGTGCCCAATTGTGTATGTCTTGCTTATGTATGAAAATGGCATTTTGCAGCTTTCCACCGACGATGTATTTGAGATGTCTTTGATTTAGATATGGCATGAGCTTAGTCGTAGAGTGAGACTAGGGAGTTGGACCATCTCAATCATGGTGCGCATGCATATGTATATAGTTTTGTGTATTCACTAAAGATTTTCATTTAATTTTAATCAACTAAAGAGAAATATTCATGACTTACAAGCAATGAAAAAAATTACAAGGATGAGGCATATTCATTACTTACAAGTAATAAAAAAACTTACAAGGATGAGGCATATTCATAACTTTTACAGTCCTACCTTGGATATCAATACTAGAAGCAACTCATATTGTTCGTGTACAGACAAGACAATATGGGAGTTCATTATACCCAGCAACTTGTGGTGTTGTTGTTCATGTTGGCTCTGTTGGACCCTGCAATTAAGATTCAATATACATTATTCAATAAGATTAGTTGTGCAACATAATGAAATATTGAAAAGTGTGTTATCTTGTTGAGCTTCGCTTGGTTTCGAGAATAGTTTAATATTCTCTACTTAACAGGGCCAACCATGTGAAGGTGGAAGCTCATTTGGCCCCTCCCCCCCTAACATCACTCTAAATTCCCCGTTAACATCTTATAACATTCATTCATTCATTCTTTCTACCATTAATAAAATATAGCATTCATTCATTAATATCACATAACGTTCATTAACACATAACATTGATTAACATTAATTAACACGCAACATTCATCAATATTAGTTAACACATATCATCCATAACCATTAATTAGCACAAAATTACATTCAATAACACATAAAAATCATTCATTATCAAATAAGTTAGATTACAATCATTTCTTTCTTTGTTTTTTCTTTGAAGCTATGAAAAGACTAAGTGGAACATCGGTTTCTTCATCATTTCCCCCCTCTGCAGATGTTCTACCAACTGCTCATGATCTTGATGTATGCCTGTCAGTTCTGATACTTAATGTAAAGTACAAATGCCAATAGCTAACAAGCTGAGGAGGGGGGGGTGAATCATACAAACTTAAACTTCCATAAATCAATAGATTCAACCTCAGTTACTTATACTTCAGCAACTTAACCAAAAAAAAATTGCTAAACATACAAACTTATGAACACATAATCATAATAACACTCATAACACCAGATTTAACATGGAAACCCAAATAGGGAAAAACCACTGTGGGATTTCGGACCCATTAAGAAATATACTCTTCTAGAGTATGCTCGGTTAAAAGCAAATCCTGTTAAACATTACAAACACATTGCTAGATGTGACCCGGTTAAGGGATTTCCCTAAGATCTGTTAGGATCTTCACTTTGTTAGAAGTGACCTTGTCAAAGGATTTCAAACACTCATTTAGAATTTTATCTTGCTAGAGGGTTTACAAATAAGACTGTTAAGTCCACTCGGTTAAGAGATTTTCTATTACTTACAAAATAACAGTAATAAAAATCTATCTGCAACTTCACATCTAAAATGCTAAAGAAGATTCTTATTTGCTCAAAACAATATAGTCATAGGACTTATCTTGTCCCTTTGTTGGGATCTCTACTCTGTTATTCAAATAGGTCTTCAAGCTTCTATGCTCGGTAATCACTATGTAGCATCAATGCGCATACACTTGCCCGCATACATTATTTATTAACAATTCCTTATTTATAAACAATTTCTAGCTGCTAAATCTCCTTGATCACATTTCCCATGATCAATCTTAGCCATCAGATCTTCAAACTTGACTAGGTTCAATGTATCCTTCCAATCTGAAAATGTTTTACCTTACCTAGGGACTTGCATTCCCTTCTTGGAACTTGCATAAGGTTATTGCGGTTCAATTTGCACTGTAGATCTTCCTGCCGATTTTCCTTTGCCATAGATCCTTAACAAACTTCATGTATGACATACCAATCATTTATACATCTCCAGCTAGTCATTGTCCTTCATTAAATAATGCTTTTATCCATCCCATGAGCACTGTCATAACTCGGTTGCAACTCGGTAAATACTAAACTTTACTCGGTAGACATTTCACCTTCATTAACTGATATCGATAACCTTAGGGTTTATCGACTAGGTTGTTTTCTCGGTGACATAGTATAGTATTAACCTTACAATCAACAACATATGTAGGATATCAAAATAATCTAAACATCATGATCTCATCATTGTCTAACTTGGTAATAGTTGCCCATTGAATAACTTATTCCTCCTCTTTATTCATCACATTTTTTCTGTGTCTTTTACCAACATCTTAATTCTCTTCTAATCAATCTTCTCAAGATATGGCAACATCATACTGAATCAGATAATCAATTTCTTGACATCAATGACAAAATAATGTTATAAAGATAGTTATCATCCTTCTTCAGTTATATCAATAATCTTCAACAACCTTCTCAATATCCTTATTGAATATCAACAATCTCCTGATATTGAAATACCAACAATCTTTCTTACTATAATGCCAACAATCTCCCCCTTTGGCATTGATGGCAAAACCAACAATTAAATGGTAATATCAACAAGATATTCAAATTGATTCAGATTCAGATTGTTGTTAGACTTCTCATGTTATCCTTGATCTGTTGTCTTTTGAAGTCTTCTCCATTTTTCATTAGGATTCTGAGTTGTTGACTTGCATTTAGTCTTTTCCGTGTTACAGTAATCTCCCCCTGTCATTAGTCTTCTGTTATTTCCATCATTTAGGGCTTTACCATTCAATCAACCATTTAGCCTTCCAACCATTTAGTCTTCTCCCCCTTTGACAACAATGCCAAAAAGTAAAAGAACTAAATCATGATTTCTTCCTTTGTGAAGTGATTTGCCTTATTGTGTAACATCTCAGTCTCGATCGGATCAACTTGTCTCTATTCACTTTTTCCTGCACACCTTTAGAAAACCTTCTAAAGTGCATAAATCAGCATCAGTCCACACATAATATTCTGTAGATTCATCAAATTGATGCTTTCACCGAACTTGGTCAGTGAGTAGAAGATAGGGGTAGGACCCGTAACTTGCTTCTGAGATACTCAAAAGTGTCCCTTGGTAGTGGCTTTGTGAAGATGTCTACTAATTGCTCATTTGAACTGAAATATTCCAGCACAACTTTCTTCTCTTGAACTTCTTCTCTGAGATAGTGATACTTTATAGATATATCCTTTGTCTTAGAGTGCATCACTGGATTCTTTGAAATGTTAATGGCACTAGTATTATCACAGAATATAGTTACTGGCTTGGTAACTTTCTCATTTATACCTTCCAATAGTTGTTTGATCCATGTTATATTGGTGCAATTTAATGCTGCAGCAACATATTCAGCTTTTGCTGTAGACTGAGAAATACATCCTTGTTTCTTGCTAAGCCAACTTACTAGTCTTTCTCCCAAAAAGAAAGCTCCACCACTTGTGCTTTTCCTGTCATCTATGTTGCCTGCCCAATCAGCATCAAGATAAACTTTTAAATCAAAATTATTCCTCTTTTCATATACTAAGCCATAATCTTCAGTGCCTCTCGGGTATCTGAAAATTCTCTTGATTATTGTCATATGGGTTTCCTTGGGATCTGCAAAGAATCTTGCTACAATACCTACTACATGTCCTATATCCGGTCTACTATGCACAACATATTGCAATTTTCCAATCATAGATTGGTAAAGTGTCTCATCAACAGATGCAGATTCATCATTCTTTGATAATTTGTAGTTAGTAGTCATAGGAGTACTTATTGGTTTAGAATCCTCCATTCCAAATTTCTTCAAGATTTCCTTTATGTACTTGGATTGAGTAATGAAAATCTCATCTTTCATTTGCAGTATCTGTAAACCTATAAAATACTTTATCTCGCCGATTAGTGACATCTCAAATTCTTTTCACATTTCATTTCCAAAGTTCTTGCATAAGGAGTCATTACCAGAAAATATAATGTCATCAACAAATATGGTTGAGATCAGTATTCCATTGTCCTCATCTTTCTTCATGTACATATTGTTGTTTTCATTTGTCCTTATAAAACCAATCTTGATTAAATAGGAGTGCAGTCTCTCATACCATGCTCTAGGTGCTTGTTTCAGACCATATAAAGCTTTGTTTAGTTTACATACCCGATCTTTATTCATCTCTTCAATAAATCCTTCAGGTTGTTCAATGAAAACTTCTTCTTCTAGTATACCATTCAAAAATGCAGATTTAACATCCATTTGATATACCTTGAAATTTTTGAAAGCAGCATATGCCAACAATGTTCTTACTCCCTCAAGTCTAGCCATAGGTGCAAAAGTCTCACCATAATCTATTCCTTCTTCTTGAGCATAACCTTTGCAAACTAGTCTTGCTTTGTTGCGAATGACCTCACCTTTTTCATTTAGCTTGTTTCTGAAAATCCACTTACTACCGATTACATTTTTGTCCTTTGGTCTTGGGAACAATGTCCATGTGTCATTCTTCTTGATTTGATCAATCTCTTCTGTCATAGCATTTACCCAATCTTCACTGTTAAATGCCTCTTTCACTATTCTCGGTTCAAATTCAGAAATCAGACATGTGTTCTGTCTCAGTTTGTTTCTTGTCATCACTGGATCATCTTTATCTCCTATAATATGAGTTGATGCATGATGTCTTCTGACATATTTGGCTAATATAGGCTTGGTAGGTTCTGTATGATCTTCTTCATCACTCGGTAACTGGATATTATCTTTATTTTCTTCAGCAGCATTCTCGGTTGAACATAAACAAATTCTTCATAATCTTCTAGTTCTTTGGAATTTGCTTCATCATTTCTTTCTGAAAATTCATCAATTTTCACATTTGCACTTTCCACTATTTTGTTAGATGATTTGATTAGAAATTTAAATGCTTTACTTCTAGAAGAATAACCAGGAAATGTTCCTTCTTCACTTTTCTGATCAAACTTTCCATTTCTGTCATCTTTGTGAACACAGCATCTACTTCCAAAGATTTTAAAGTAACTTACATTCGGTTTCTTGTCATACCAGATTTCATATGGTGTCTTCATAGTTCCTTTCTTCAGTTGAACTCGGTTCAGGGTGTAAACTGCAATGTTGATTGCTTCTCTCCAAAATGTTTGAGGTACCCTCTTTTCTATCATCAGGGTTCTTGCACAATCCACAATTGATATGTTTCTTCTCTCGGCTATCCCATTTTGCTGAGGTGTTCTTGGTGCAAATACTTCCCTCTTTATACCATGATCATTGCAGAATAAGTTAAATTCATCATAAGTGAATTCTCCTCCTCTATCAAATCTAAGACATTTCAGTTGTCTTCCTATTTCATTTTCAACTCTTGCCTTGTACCATTTGAACATTTGAAAAGCTTCTGATTTTTCTTTTAAAAACATTAATGACATCATCCTTGAGTAATCATCCACAAATAATATGAAATATTTATCACCATAATAACTTTGAACTTTCATAGGACCACAAAGATCAGTGTGTACTAGATCTAAAATTCCTTTATAAGTGTAGGACTTACTTGTAAAGGTTGATCTTGTCATCTTACCCATCTGGCATCCTCGGCACATAGCATTCTTAGGTTTTTCAAGACTCAGTAGACCTCTTACTGGGTGCTTCTTACTTATTTTGATTAGATTATCAAAATTTACATGACAAAACCTTTTATTCCATAACCAGGTATCATCTATCTTTGCATAAAGACGCTCCAAGTTGAGTCAAGATGAAATGTATTACCTTTTGTTTGTGTCCCGGTAGCAACTAACTTTCCATGCTTGTCATGAAATTTTACAATTCCTTTCTGAAATTCTATTTGGTATCCTGTATTGTTTAGTTGTGCTACACTCAACAAATTGTATTTCAAACCTTCAACCCAGTATACATCTTCACATTTAGCATTGTCAAGAAGTTTTATAGATCCTTTACCTTTCACCAGACATGGTGCATCATTACCAAATCTTACATAGCCTCCATCATAGTCTTCTAATTTAACAAACTTGTGTTTATCACCTATCATATGATGTGAGCATCCATTGTCTATGATCCAAGAATCATTATTATTTATGTGAGATATTAGGGCTTTTTCTTCATACCTTTCTTCATCAGATCCATCTTTAATAGCCACATAAACAACTTCCTCAGTATCAGTTTCATCAAATTTTTCATCGTTGGATTCCTCATTTGCTACTAGACATGTCTTTATATCTCTCCTTCTGAAGTCTCAGTGTCCTCTGTATTTGTTTATCTTTCTATCTGTTATCTCGGTATTCTCTCTTTTCACTAGATTCTTTGTTAGGGCAGTTAGAAGCCATATGTCCTATTTTATCACAATTGAAACATTTTAAAGGTAGCTTTCCTTTATACTTACCTTTTCCTCTTGGTAACCTTTTGGTTAATAATGCTTCAAATTCTTCTTGCTTCTTGATTTCCTCATACAATTTGTGCACTTTTTCCATGTTCATGCGAAATATTTCACTTGCTCCATTGTGATCCCCTTCAAAGTACTTACTCATTCTATCATTGTAATCATCAGATTCACCAATATGAAAAGAACTGAATGCAGATTCTACTTTATTTACCGAAGACCCACTGTTATCACAGTTACTTAACTCAAATGCATGTAGCTTACCAATAGTAGCATCTAAAGAAACTGGCATGTTAGGTACAAACCTCAATTCATTGATTGCAGAGACTCGAATAGCATAAGCTGGTAGAAGGGTTCTCAACAACTTACTTGTTATATCCTTTTCTTCAATAGTTCCACCTACTCCTTTAATTTGATTGACAATATCCTTTAGTCTTGTATTGTATTGGGTTATGTTCTCACCTTCATTCATCCTCATGGATTCAAGTTGTCCTCTTAGACTATCTACTTTTTCTCTTTGAACATTTTCATCACCTCCATACATAGATATGAGCTTAGTCCACATTGCTTTTGCATCATTATAGCCTTCTAGATCATTAAACTCTGAGTCGGTCAATGCTCATGTTATTTCAATCATAGCTTGAATATGTTCTTGCTTTGCCTTAATCTCTTCCAAGGTCATAGGGTTGGTGCTCGGTGCAATGTAATCATTCTCTAGATAATATGTTGCATATTCTCCAATTCCTGATAAATGCAGCTTCATCCTTTTCTACCATGTGGAGAAACTTGACTTGTTCAGCTTCGGTGCATCCCTTTTATACATCTTTGGATCTTTGCCTCAAGTACCTTTAAACTTTTTTTTCAAAATCCAAAGCTCTGATACCAATTGTTAGTTCTAATACTTAATGTAAAGTACAGATGCCAATAGCTAACAAGATGAGAGGGGGGGGTGAATCATACAAACTTAAACTTCCATAAAATCAATAGATTCAACCTCGGTTACTTATACTTCAGCAACTTAACCAAAAAAAAAATGCTAAACATACAAACTTATGAACACATAATCATAATAACACTCATAACACTAGATTTAATGTGGAAACCCAAATAGGGAAAAACCACTGTGGGATTTCGGACCCATTAAGAAATATACTCTTCTAGAGTATGCTCGGTTAAAAGCAAATCATGTTAAAGATTACAAACACATTGCTAGATGTGACCCGGTTAAGGGATTTCCCTCATATCTGTTAGGATCTTCACTTTGTTAGAAGTGACCTTGTCAAAGGATTTCAAACACTCATTTAGAATTTTATCTTGCTAGAGGGTTTACAAATAAGACTGTTAAGTCCACTCGGTTAAGAGATTTTCTGTTACTTACAAAATAACAGTAACAAAAATCTATCTGCAACTTCACATCTAAAATGCTAAAGCATATTCTTATTTGCTCAAAACAATCTAGTCATAGGACTTATCTTGTCCCTCTGCTGGGCTCTCTACTCTTTTATTCAAACAGGTCTTCAAGCTTCTATGCTCGATAATCACTATGTAGCATCCCTATGCATACACTTGCCCGCATACATTGTTTATTAACAATTCCTTATTTATAAACAATTGCTAACCGCTAAATTTCCTTGATCACATTTCCCATGATCAATCTTAACCATCAAATCTTCAAACTTGACTAGGTCCAATGTATCCTTTTGATCTGAAAATGTTTTACCTTACCTAGGGACTTGCATTCCCTTCCCTTCTTGGAACTTACATAAGGTTATTGCAGTTCAATCTGTGCTGTAGATCTTCCTGCCGCTTTTCCTTTGCCATAGATCCTTAACAAACTTCATGTACGGCATACCAATCATTTATACATCTCCAGCTAATCATTGTCCTTCATTAAATAATGCTTTTATCCATCCCATGCGCACTATCATAACTTGGTTGCAACTCAGTAAATACTAAACTTTACTTGGAAGACATTTCGCCTTCATTAACTGATATCGATAACCTTAGGGTTTACCGACTAGGTTCTTTGCTCGGTGACATAGTATAGTATTAACCTTACAATCAACAACATATGTAGGATATCAAAAAAATCTAAACATCATGATCTCATCATTGTCTAACTTGGTAATAGTTGCCCATTGAATAACTTATTCCTCCTCTTTATTCATCACATTTTTTTTGTCTTTTACTGACATCTTAATTCTCTTCTAATCAATCTTCTCAAGATATGGAAACATCATACTGAATCAGATAATCAATTTCTTGACATCAATGACAAAATAATGTTATAAAGATAGTTATCATCCTTCTTCAGTTATATCAATAATCTTCAACAACCTTCTCAATATCCTTATTTAATATCAACAATCTCCTGATATTGAAATACCAACAATCTTTCTTACTGTAATGCCAACAATGCCTAGTCCTATACTGAGGATGAGGACATTGAAGCGAAGGGGGGTCCTCTGCAATAACAAAGAAATGGGTTAAATTCAAAAAAAAAATTATTATTGTTACAAGTATTTCATTAATTTAGAGAACATAATTGTTGTTCTCTTTACCTGATGGGGCCACATCATTTTGTGTAGCCTCAACCTCAACATGCTGAACACTCTCTAGATCATCTGGAGTTGAAATACTAAAGGTTACATTAATGTTGAACACCAATTGCAATTATACTTGTTTAAAGCAATAACAGTTGTCCTCTTTACCTGAGTGGGGAACATCACGTTCTTGATATTGTGTACCCAGATCATGCTCCACTTGCTCACCACCGACTACATGCTCTAAAATATTAACAAAAAAGGTTACATTAATTACTACTCTAATTAAAAATTAAGATGTTTAATTGTATTAATAGCTAAATAAATAAATTTGAATAGCAAATGAATACCTCCACTACTGGGATGCACATCCGGACCTTCATGTGCAGGTGGTGTTTCACAATTAGCAGGCTGCATTCCAATGACATGCACATTGTTATCATTGCTTGCTTATTTAAAAGAAATATAGTCACTTTATGTTAGAACTCAAAATCAATTAGATTATTGGTAAAGTATTCAATTTGAAACAACTTCCATTTAGCATATTTACCTATGTGATGGATGCACTCGAATGTTGTATATGCCCACTCAATTCTCGTAGCCGATCAACCATGGCTAAATAGCCTTGCTGGTAGGCAATTCTCTTGTCATCTTCTGTGGGTGCTTTATTGAATTCAGAGCCCTGCATTTTTGCTTAGTACCATGAATTTTTCTTGCATTATTTGATAAAAAAAAATGATTGCAATTTATCAATATTTTGATGCAATATTTTGTTTACATGAGATACTTACAATTCATGCAACAAGTTTCATGTAACCACCAGAGCCAAGTCTGTGTTGCCCGTTCTTTTCTTGCCTTGCCTTGGTTGCCTTTGACGTGTCACTTAGTCTATAAAAAGTTTGAAATATGTTAGATTATATAAATATAAAGAGTAATTAATTAGTACATAATTACATTCTTAATAGTATCTCGTACCTTCTTCTGGTGTCTAGTGGTGTATTTCCTTTTTTCCTTTCAATTTTCTCCTTGGCATCCAAAATCGGGTCCTTCCACTCCCTCTCTAGAATCATGGGGGGACGCTCGTACTTTAGGTTCCTCTCCAAATGGGTCCTGTATTGGTCCCTCGCATACTTTAGATATCTATCAGCTTTTTCAAGGAGCTTGGTTTTGTCAAAGGTGTCATTTCCAAACCACTCAACCATTTGGTTTGTCAATTCATCTTTTAACCATTTTTCTTGGTCATTCCACCTTTTAAAGCAAAAACAAACCTGTTAGATTCAGAAATGAACCGAAGCTACATTTATTACACTTCAAGAAATGGATCAAAGGAAAACTATTCTAGCAATGATATGAAACCAAAAGTGGATTAGGGTTAGTTCACATATGATGTACCACCTTTTACGTATGGTGGGCCCAAATATCTGCAATGCAATGTCACTAAGATGTTTATAGAAAACATCATTGCCTGCAAAAAATTCATGGGATCATTAGTCCAAAATGAGTGATCATAAATTAAATTTCAATTAGAGTATATATAATAATAATTTTAAAGTACCTAGAACCTTTTGTATCTTTAAGGGAATCATTTCTTTGTCGCTCACCACCAATGTGGCCTGCAATGTTCCCATACTAGCAATACGAGAAGATCCAAGAAATGATGGTATGTTATTAGTAGTAGTCGCCTCTGGCACATCCTCATGTGCATCTCCTCCTGCAAAAAGTGAATCCACTATGAAATGGCATTAGAATTCAAGAAATAACACTTGAAGGAAAATAAACACATGACAAAAGATAGAGCAAAAGAGGGATCTACCAACAGTGGGAGGGCCAATATGACATGCACTAGATGATGTCTGAATGATACATGTTGCTGATATTGCAGTCGGCAATACAGGTGAGGGCAACCTCTGATGAGGTGGTGGTGGCATTTGCACAGTAACATTGACAGGACCTAAAGAATAATACATTAAATATATCAAACAATAAATATACGAAAAGTGCAAGAATTGTAAACAAGGATGAACCTTTATTTTGAAAATTGACAGTATCAAGTATGATGTGTTTTGGGTACTCAGAGTGATAAGCCAAGCAAGTGAAAATACAAGAAAATCGTCATCACCTGAAGATCCTGCAACACCCTGATCGTGGGAACGACTTTGATGGGGGCGAATAAATTGTTGTAAAAACAATAAGTACATATTTTAGTTAATGACATAAAAGAGAATAAAATATAAACCATTATTGAACTTTTGTTATAATTAAAGCTTTCATTACTACTTACTTGCAAGTTTTTTGTTGTTTGAAGCAATAATTCCACCCTCTCTCGTATCTCATCAGTGATAGGATGCATGGCTGCCAAAGCAAAAATCTCTTTTCTAATTTTTATGAGAGGCATTTTAAAGAATTTCATAAGGTCTGTGGGATCTTCAGGGTTATCATCACTTAACCCTAATGATTCCACATCCCTAGAAAGGTGCTCAGGTATTGCAACTCCCTTTCCCTTTCCCCGAACATCCGTCTATGTCAGTAATATCATTAACAATTACAAAATTAATATAAATCACTAAAAAAAACAACATAATAATGTAACAGTTTGCTTCTATCTAATTTGTACAATTACAATGAGGTTTACCTGCTCGGTAGAAGTGTCGCAAGCTACATCTCTATCTGTGATATGTGATGGATCCATGTCGGCCTGTCGCAAAGAAAAAATATAAAAAACGTTAGTGAAATTAAACCAATAGACTTAGCAAAAAAACTTCATAATAAAATATTATATTGGATTCATTAATTGGAGGTTGGTTAATTTAAATGGTATATAGTACATACCACCCCTATGATATTAACTTTGTTTTTATCTATACGATTCAAACTGTAATCGATTAGAAGCTCTTCGCCTGCACTTATTGATTTTATCGCACATACAAATACACAATTTCCCTCGCACGCCTCAAATATGCAATTGGGTTGTTTATTAGTTGACCCAAGTCACGTACTATTTATTAAACCTACAATATTCCCTGTTGCTTTTGGCCGACCATTAATGTATATAGCCACTCATTTACTTTGATCATTATCTTTTTGTTGTATATAATTTGTTGACAATGCATACCTACATACTTTTTTTATATTTAACAATCTACATCCAATGTTTGTAATTGTAACAAGGTCCAAAAAACTCCATCAATTCTGCAACTCTATTGTAACAGACCTTTATGTCATCCATGGAAAATAAGCCTAAACCATGTAACGACGAAGGTCCTATGCGATATATCCTATCGTTAACACAAAAAATGGTGTTTATTGGAGGAAGTTCTTTGGGCACCCATTGTTTCTGTAGATGCCTATACCTCAGTGGCACCTCAATGTCGCCTTTGGTCTCATCATCATAAGAACATGACCCCCCTTGAACAAGGAAAAATTTCATGCGTTTATTGAATTTTCTTCTAATCTTTTGACCTCTTGTTGATCTCCCTATTGTAGACCTACTACATGTGTCACTTTCATTTTCTATTACTGCATTTTCCTCACTCAACGAAGACAGATCTGACAAATACCTATTTGGGGGTACTTGCACTCCATGAAATGAGAGAGTAAATTGGTAATGAGAGAGAAATTTTGCAAATGAGGGTAATGTTGATGAAGAAGTCAGCCCTAAAGTTGATTTTGGGATGAAAATTGGAATAAGTCCAACCGGGGCCTCAAGTGTTGATAAATGTATTAGATTTTCTGCTAATGTCAAGGTTTGAAAAACTGAGGAAGTTTGTTTTCCAAGTAATTTTAAAAAATAAACTGTTTGTATAGGGTGTATTGACTAGCTATACCTATCCATCCATGAGACTATGTAGGATCCTCGTCAAAGGGGTTCAGGGTCCTGTACAATGTAATTCAATTATCTTATGTTAGATAAAAATTACATAGTACACAATATGAACAACGTGAACTTTGTAGAGAAAAAGAGTATTAAATAATAAAAAGATGTTGTCATCAAAATCATTGTAAATTTTTTAATTCCTTACCTTTACTTTATGTAGACTATGCAGGATCCTCAACTAAATGGTTGATGATGTCTGTAGTCAATGACTTGTTCCCACCAAGGGTGATAGCATCACATAGGGACTATACCTGAAATCAACACCATCAATTGAGCATCATAAGCATTACTATATTTGTAAGTTGATAAACAATAAATACATACGTATTATAAGCATCAGAAGCATCACATGATGTGTCATCATATATGTAATTGAGCATCACAATTAGCATCACATATCATGTGTCATCATAAACATGTAATCCATCACATATGTATCATAAATCACCATCCATCACATAGGTAATAAACAATCCATGTTCTATAAATAAACACAAAGTTCAAAAAATGTCACATGCACCATCATAAACATGTGATCCATCACATATGTATTTTAAATCAACATCCATCACATAGCTAATAAATAATCCAATTTCCATAAATAAACACAGTTTAAAAATTGTCACATAAATAGTCACTCTCCCTATCTTCATCTCCATATTAAAAGGTGCATCATGAATTAATTATGTAATGGCATTAGAATTCAAAACATGATGAATTAATTATGTAAAAAAAATTCTATCAAGAAGTCAATATTAAATAGACAATATAATAATCGCATACCTCATACATTTCATTCTTCATCATCATCAACATCAAGGTCACCATCGCCAACATCATCATCATCATCATCATCATCATCATCATCATCATCATCATCATCATCAGCGGCGTCGTCGTCGTCGTCATCATCATCGTCATCATCATCATCATCATCATCATCATCATCATCAACGTCTTCACCATCATCATCACCATCACCATCACCACCATCACCATCACCATCATCATCATCATCATCATCATCATCATCATCATCATCATCATCATCATCATCATCATCTTCTTCTTCTTCTTCATCTTCTTCTTTTTCTTCTTCTTCTTCTTCTTCTTCTTCTTCTTCTTCATCGTCATTGAGAAACTATCAAGCATGATCATCATCCACTTCATCTTCTACTTCTTTGGTATCTTCTTCTTCCATCACATTATACTTTATCGACCTTCCTCTTGGATCGTGTCTAACAACAAATGACCAACCTAGTTTATGTGGAACCTCTGAGTAAAATACTTGCTCACATTGGCTTGGAAGAACATAGGCCTCATCCACAACTAGTTCAAATGACCTTGTATTTAGCATTATAAAACCATTATCATGTTCACTAACAGTTCTATCAGGATCATTTTTATTCAATCATAGCCTGTACCATTTGACGACGAACAAAACTAATTTGAAGGAATTAAAGTCACACTCAAGTATATCATCCAAAATGCCATACTATCGATTTTGAGACTGTTGAGGATGAATGTCATTTCTCGATGAAATATTTGTCACCTCAAAGACTGCAGTGATGCCAGAATCACAAGTTTTCTTCGTGTCATCCAGCTTTTTTATGCAAAATTTATGACCATTGCAGCACATAGCATTGTGGTGTTTGACCTGCGATATGTCAAACATGTAAAATTTATTGCATTGTGAGTTGATAAACATATGGATGATTAATAAATTTATACGTACCTGTTTATCTCTTAAACCATATGCTAAATCAATTTCCCTTTGCATAACATTGGAATCTCCATTATGATGTGCTTCTTTAACCAATGAAGCGACACCTTCCCATGTTAACGTGCGTCCAGAATGTTAACAATATTCAATCCATACCGTCATCCAATCGAGATTGTTTGCAATATACAAATGTAGTGCATCCCACTCTTGACCAACTATACAAAAAATAAATAGACGTCTTACAATCGATTTATTTTGAAGATTAAGAATTAATTAACTACAATAACATCTTATAATTACCTCTCACTTTCCTCAATCTACCTTTCCCCGTCAAGTACTCCCCTTTGAATTTGTTATTGGTGATGGGATCCCAAATGCAATCCACGTGGATATTTGCTGCAAACTTAGGAAGATATTCAGAAATGTACACCATAGTCTGGTATACCATATATCCCTCCACCATAGAACCCTCAAGATGTGCTCTTTGTTGAACCAAAGCCTTCAAAAACTTCAAGTGCCTCTCAACCATCCACATTGACCTAGTGTGTACAGGTCCACACAATTAAATCTCCTCAACTTGGTGTATGAGGTAGTGTTCTTGTGGATTGAAAAAAGCTGGAGGTAGACACTTTTGCATTTCACACATTAAATGAGGAATTTTTCTCTTCCAATATTTTATATCATCTTTATGGATTTCTTTACATGACGACCACCTACAAGGTATTCAAGACGCAAAAAAATATATTACATAACAAGTAAAACAAATCGTAAATATAATATCTATACAACGAACTAAACAAATATCACTGCTTACCTCATGTATTTTCCAAGATCATATATGACTTGCTTGACATTATTGTCGAAGTCGTCTAGGAGAGATAGAGGTAGAACGTACTGCTACAATTATAAAATTATCTTTTCATTTTTTTGTAACATAATGAAAAGTACACGTACGCGCAATACTCAAATACATACTAAAAACACAAGAACATGAATTACCTTAATGAAGGTATGCCAATCATGCATTTTCATCCCTGGCCCAAATTCACTTTTCTTTGATATGAGATTGTTTATGTTCGCAGCAAATCCTATGGGAAATCAAATTTTTCGTATGACTTCTTTTATAGCATTGCTTTGTTGGTCCATTAATAACCAAGGAAGCTCACTTATATTAATCTAGTGTCCTTGGTTATTTGATTGAATGACATTTATCATTACATGATTGGAATCCTGAATGTCACAACACATTTTGACAATTTTTTCTTTGTCACACCCTCCATCCAATATTTTCCATACTGTCTCTGTTATATTCTTTCCAATATGCATACTATCAAACAAATGAACAATTTATAACTGCTTGTAGTAGGGCAACCTACTAAATTGTCGGGGATAACTTTTTAGTCCCTTAGGAAGGTGGTCATTTATGCCTTCACGACCTTCATGATCATCAATCACATCATCAGTAAACAAAACAAAATAGAAAAGATGTTTTATGACAAACCAGTAAATGGAATGGCATTACCTTGACGAGTAATTCTATTATATTCCAACTTCCACATGTGAGGTGTCATTCTTCGTGGCTTTGATGTATTCTCTTCTTTTCCATTGAAAATATGTTTTTAAAGTATTTCGATACTTATGATTTTTGTGGAAAAAGTGTCTATACTCATCAAACACCTGCTTTCCTAAAAATTTTGAATGACGAGATTTCATCTTTGGACCACAAACAGGACACGCAAATTTTCCCTTTGTTTGAAGACCTACAAGATAATGTATAATTGGATTAAATATGATAATTTTTTGAATTATAATGTTCATGCACAACTTAAACACTATAACATACCACAAAAATGTGTTAGCCCCGGGGCATCGTGTATTGTCCATAGAAGCATCGCATGGAATTGAAATTGTCTTTTTCCTATTGGTCTAGAGATGTCATACATAGTGACACCATTCCATAACTCCAGCAACTCATCGATAAGAGGCTCGATATATACATTCATATCTTTAACTTGGTACTCACCTAATCGAATGAACAAAAACATTACATAATTATTATGACCATTTTACTGCAATATTTATAATTAAATTTAGATGACTATATTTAAATGATAAAATACCTAGAACAATCATTGCCAACATTATGTGCTCCCTCATTATTGACATCCATGGAGGAATATTATTATTGATAACAAAAATAGGCCACACTGAGTAAACAGATCTCATCTCTCCAAATGGATTGACACCGTCCACTGCCAATAAAAGCCTGAGATTACAAGGTTCTTCTTTAAAGTGTGGCCACTTTTCCTCTATGTCCATAAATGTTGAACCATCTGTAAGAATTTGAATAATGTCATCTCGACTTCTATTGCGTGCATGGTAATCCATAAATTGTGCCAAGCTAGTGCACTTGAATAATCGTTGCATACGTGGAATAATGGGAATATAGCGAAGAACCTTGCAAGGAACCCTTTTTGTTATTTGATCTATTTGATATCTACTAATATGACATTCAGGGCATTCAGTTTGAAATTCATGTTGTTTGTGATATATAATATGATCATTGGGACAAGCATCTATTGCTTGATACTCCATTCCAATATCTTTCATAACGGCAGATAATTCTCGGTATGAGCGAGGTAGAATATTTGATGGTGGTAACAAAAACTCACCTATCAATCTACAGCAAAAAAATATTATTTGTTATAATAAAGATTATTAATGGTACAACATGATTCACAGTTTATTATGACATACATGACATACCTTAACATACGTGACATTGTTATGTTGGATAAACCATTCATAACCTTCAAGTTCACCAACAACAATACAGCGGAGAGAAGAGTTGCCTATGAGCCTTTGTAAAGGGCCTCAGATTCCTTCTCAAGTAAAGGGACATCATGAACAACATCAAGGTCATCTTCATCATCATGATCAGCTACATGAGTACTAAATGAGTCACAGATCAATGTATTTGTACCATCATCTTCAATTGTGTTTTCTGGCTCATGATCGTCATCTTCCATGGGATCATTATCTTCAGCTTCGATATTCACACCTCCATGTTCGTCCACTTAGAAAACCATATTCCCAGGGTTGTGTTGATCCATACCATGTGCTCTGGGGTGCTCGACCTATATAAAATTGATAAACATAAATAAACCGTGATCACGATCTCATAATCACGTGATTTATTATGTATATATATTGTCAAAACGATATAATGAAAAACTTACCAATGGATGATAATCATTTCCACCTTCAATGTGACCATGCAGCCTACAATGTTTCTTCGTTGTTTTGATTAGAAGACTTCTAGTCTTTAACCCCTTACAAATTTTGCACGGACAATAACATTTGCCATCACCTTTTCTTTTCAAGTTAGACCACAATCTCGCAATTGTCTCCTTATTTTGTTGTTTGTTGATATTATCTGACATGGTCTTTCTTCACAGGAAAGAAAATTGGGCTATAGAACTAGTACAGAACTCTAAAACCCATGGCTATTAAAATACATAAGACAACATTGTAGCATCTTATAATCGTCTGTTATAAAACCAAAACACTTGTGAGTGATTCTTTTGTTTGTCACAGTCCAACAAAATGGTGTCTATTGGAGCCTTGAATAACTGACTAGAAAGATTTTTAATTCCTTTTCTTTTTCCTTCTGGTTTTTTCACTATCACTTCCATCCTCCGAGTCAAATGCCCTCACCCTTTTCTTTCTTCTTGTCTTTTCGTACTCATTGTCATGCTTTGAATTATTTTTCTTTCTTGGTGACTCCTTACTGCTCTCACTGTCAGTTTCACTCTCAGAATCTGAGTCTGATGTATCAGAATCTGACGAACCTGATGAACTAGAAGAATCGTCAATAGAGGTAGATTCATCTGACTCAAGAATAGACTTTTGCTGCTGCATTACAAGCCTTGGCATATTCTTCAAATACTCACGTAAACTCTCAATGATACCACCAAGACCAATAGCAGTAAAGAAATTGATAGCAAACTGTGAATTTTTGGGATTGTCCTTTGGAGAAATTGAATCAAAAGACTCTTGCATTGTTGGATCGTTCAACCTTTCATTAAGCAACAATATACCAAGCTGCTCTGCCAGCTCCTACAGGAGAATCTTTATAAAAATATGGGAAGAGGAAGTAGTATCTTCCTCTGTCAGACGTGTATAAGCAAGACAATGCCATGGAAGAGCATTTGTGCCAAGTAAGTGGGCAAAAAACTTTGCAGCATTACGCAGTTTATTTGTTTCCAGACTGTGTATCATAGAATATTGTTGTACAAAACACTTATCAAAAAATTCCTCATAAATTTTATTGATCATATAGAATCTTTGCGCAAGAAGACCATAATAACAAAGGTATGTTCCTCTTGACCAAGTTCAAGCTTGATCTTTAGTAGCTTATGACCAGCTTCCTCAAAATCAACACTTGACATGATTGTCAAATAAATTGTACGTCTTAAATTGACCAAGTTTGTCTCTGTCTCATCCTATATTCTCGGTGCTTCCTCACCTTCCTCATCATCATCATCATCATCATCATCATTTGAATCATCACTTGAATCATTCTCCCCTTCTGCTTCATCTGAAGAAGCATCTCCAAGGATGTCTTTCTTCAATTTTTCATAGGTTGCCTCATGCTCTAAGAAATCAGGATCTAGCTTGAAAACATCCAAACCAGCTTCTTGATCAAGTTCATCTTCTAGGAAAACTTCATGTGTTAACTGATCTGGATGCACAGCTAGATGACCCTCAAACTTAGCTTTGCGAATTGCAAAAAGGCCTTCAACTAAAAATTGTACTCGTTTGTCAATTTCCCCCTCATGGAGAATACCTCTAAATCTTTCAAAAATCCCATAGAGACCTTTGGGTGAAAGGTCTTGCAACAAAGAACCACATTCTTTCACGAACCCAATAGCAACCTCTACACTGTCATCTGTGGGGTTCTCTAGTAAAAGGGTGAGAAGTTCCAAGGCAATGATCTCATGTGCAACTTGTTGATTCACTAAATGAGCTATGAATTTGGTTGTTGCTATCAACATGTGCTTGTCATTGCATTTGTATGCGCCCTTAAGCTGCAAAATAATTCTTCACAAAAGCAGATTGCCAACTTCAAAAAAATTTGTATTTACCACAACAACCAACGTAGCAAAAACATTTGTAAATCCAGGGGATGCCATTTGGGATTTCATACAAGACCTACAAAATAGACCCCTCCCACGGATGAGATTCTCTGCAAACAACTCTGGAATGATGTTCTTGATGTTAGATGCATTTACCTTGTTTACTAACCCATTGATACTCTTCCAAAGGGCATCCCATGTCATGCACTGGTATTCCACACTGTTCTTGTCTTCTAGATCTTTCATCATTTGACCCAGCTTAAATGGGGGAATGTAAATACCCCCACTTCTTCCAACACCCTTCTCAGCTCCTCTTACAACACCTTCACCATTCCCATTCTGAGATGGAGCAGACACAACACCAGAAGTTTTCACTCCACAGCCTCTCTGTACCTCTTGTTTTCAAAATCCCCTTTACCACTTAATTCATTCTTATTTTTGTACATAAACCCATCAGGAAGCATGAGTTTTTGCATATAAGCTCACCAAAATATTTTACAATTATTTTTCATCAAGATTCCCTCGGGAGCTGGCAGATCCTGCTTCCATACTTTAATTATGTTTTCTCAAAGGACAATCCTAAAAATCCATGCATTGCAAGCAACTTTTTATACCTTTGTTGGTTATGGTGGTGTCACAGAGAGTTTACATCAATAAATGAAGAACATGCCAATGCTTTTAATGCAGCAGTAGAATTCTATCTCTTATTCAATATCTCTAGTGAAACCCCCATGATCTTTTGTTGGAGTAGAATTTGTTATATTCTAGAAAGGGTCTTGTCCTTTGTTGATGGGATATTCATCTACCTCAAGGAATAACTGTGCTTTTCTCCAACAAGAAGTGGAACTAAATGAAGATCTAGCACCATGAAATGAATCCTCAAAAGGATTACTATAGTTAGTTTTGGTAGATAATGATTTGGGTAAAATACTAATGTGGCTTTACAAAACATTATGTACTAGCTTAGCATACTCTAACAACTTTGGTGCGACATGCTACATCCAATTAAGTCTCCATCAATATCTCTATTGTGTTTATGGATTGGGATTCAATGTACTCTTTTTATACACATATTTTACTTTCAACTGAGGAGGTTTGTATGTACTTACTTGTCTTTTGATTGTATCCCTATTTCAAGAATTTCTTCTATCAACAAATCATTTGTTGTAAGTTGTACAAGTGGAAGCTTGAACATGCCTTCCATGCTAGCCTTGTTGATACATTCAACACCATCTTGTGCAACAAATCTTTAGAACTCCACTATTTTATTGAAGAGTGAGTAGTAGGGACAATCTAGGACACTTATAGAGGTTTTGCAAGAGAGATAATAGACCTAAATATTATGGCTTAATAATGATCAATAGGTAAACAAATAAGAAACTCTCAATATCAAAATGACTTTCTCAATTGTCTTTACTAGAAATGGATAGATCTGCTAATAATGTCTTTATGACTATATGTCAACTTTAGTCTCAATCCAAGAAGAGCTAGAACTAATATGTGATATCTAGATTTATAATCTCTATAATATAACAATCCCATAATTATGTTTCCACGCATCTATACCACAACACAAACATCATGCTAGTGTTCAGCCATAGAAATTGATATCCTAATTATAGAATGTGAAATATGCACATAACTATGAATAAAGATTAAGAAAAACTAAGATGCTTATTGCAAACATAAATGACTAATGGACAAGAATTGAATTCATTGTAGATAGTTTTGAATATCAAATTCACTTATTTGTGTGCATTTAGTAACTCGTGTACTTGTGGCCAACCATTTATCTATTTCATAACTTAAACACTTATTAATAACATTAAATGGCTGAGTAATTATGTTTTAGTTGAAATTGAAAATAAAATATTTTATTTTAGGACAGCTCACACTATTCCCTATCATATTTTAGACTCTCGGTTTTGTTAGTAGTGGTTTGATGTTTTTGGAGCTGATCATTGCATTTATTTAGTTACATTTGCCAGCGTACTCCCAGCCTATGCCAAAATGGGAGCTTTGGAACAGGGTATGGACATCCACCAAAGCATAAAAGATAGAGGAATTTTGTCAGATGTAGTTGCAACTGCTATGTTAGCATGTATGCAAAATGTGGAAGCATAGACAAGGCACATGAACTGTTTGATGGATTGCCTCAAAGAAATGTGGTTTCTTGGACTGCAATGATTGCCAGATATGCACAAAATGGATTTGTTGAGAAGGCTTTAGAAACTTTCAAGAAAATGCAATCGGCAGGTGTAAAGCCAAATTCCACGACCATTGCTACTATCATCCTTGCCTGTGCCAAAATGGGAGATTTGGAACAGGGTATGGACATTCATCGAAGCATAAAGGATAGAGGAATTTTGTCAGATGTTGTAGTTGCATCTGCCCTGGTAGACATGTATGCAAAATGTGGAAGCATAGACAAGGCACGTGAACTGTTTGATAGAATGCCTAAAAGAAATGTTGTCTCGTGGACTGCAATGATTGTTGGATATGCACAAAATGGATTTTTTGAAAAGGCTTTAGACACTTTCAAGAAAATGAAATTGGAAGGCATAAAGCCAAATTCCACAACCTTTGCCAGCATTCTCCCTGCCTGTGCAAAAATGGGAGCTTTGGAATAGGGTATGGACATCCATCAAAGCATAACTGATAGAGGAATTTTGTTAGGTGTTGTACTTGCAAATGCTCTGCTTGACATGAATGCAAAATGTGGAAACATGGACAAGGCTCGTGAATTGTTTGATAGAATGCTACAAAGAGATGTGAGCTCATGTGAACAATCAACACACACATATACAGGAGGAAGGGATTGCTGCTACAAAGTTGAACGCTCACTCCTCAATCACAGTTCTATGGTTTTACGAGATTAAACTAGGGCAATTAACCACCACATGTATATTTTTTGTAACATGAAATTAAAAACTAGGGTAATTTGAATCTACCTCCTGTGCAGGATTGCAAGCAATTCCACAAATGCCTTCGATGCGGGTTTGATGTTCTTGGGGGTTGAAGTCACCACGGACGCCTACGCGGGATTGCAATGCACAAATGAATTCCCCTCTTATTTTTTTCTAAGTAATGGCAGTTGTTGTCGGAATTATGAGGAACTCAAGCACTTTTTTGAAAAAAAGGAAAATTCTCTTTGCTAATGCCTTCTTCCTCAAAACCAAATGGGAAATTGCCATCGGAATTACGACGAATGCGGGCATTTTTTCAAAAAAATAACAAATTTGGTCAAAATATACCTTCTTCGTTGGAAACCTCAGTCGGAAATCTAGTCCAAATGTATTAGTGCAATCATTTGAAATCATGCAACAATAAAAAAAATTCACTTACTTCTATGTATAAAACAGTGACAGAAGCACAGACACAGTTGCAGTGGGGCCTTCAACGACCTCAAAAACTTCTTTTGAGGTAGTTGGGCAACTAAGAGAATATGTCCCACTACCATGTACGAGGTCTTTTTACTAACCTTGTACATGTTGTTAGGCCCTAAAAATATTTGCAGACCAATGTTAATATTCCCAATACCCCGTATGCACTGCTAGGCCTTAAAAATGTTTAGCAGACCAACAAACTAATAGTCCCAGTACCTTTTATGCGCTTTTTGTAGTAAAAAAATGTGAAGGAAAAGGGAGGGAGGGAGAGAGAGAGGGGGAGGGGGAGAGAGAGAGAGAGAGAGAGAGAGGGAGAGAGAGAGAGAGAGAGAGAGAGAGAGAGAGAGAGAGAGAGAGAGAGAGAGAATGGAAAAGGGAGAGAGGGAGGGTGGAAAAGGGAGGGAGGGAGAAGGGGAGAAAGGGAGAGAGAGAGAGAGACAGACAGACAGAGACAGAGACAGAGAGACAGAGAGACAGAGAGACAGAGACAGAGACAGAGATAGAGACAGAGACAGAGACAGAGACAGAGACAGAGACAGAGACAGAGACAGAGAGACAGAGAGAGGATGGAAAAAATGTGCATTACCAAAGATTTCTAAAAGCCCAAAAATAGGAGTGTGGTTGAGGGATGATACAAAATGGGTTTTTTACACTGATTCAAATGCTAAGAATATCAAGGAAAGTATAGCCTTTTCTGCTCAAACTGTGGACCTTGGGATTATTAGGTCGATTGTTCATCCAAATGGTGACCACTACATGGTAGACCTAATTACAATACAACAATATAAAGTAAGGGAGATAAAGGGGGTAGGGAGAGAGAAAGAGTGGGGAGGGAGAGAAGAAGAGAGAGAGGGATGGGGTATGGAGGAAGGGAGAGAGGGGGAGCATGCTGGTTTGATATTCTTTTAAGCAGTATTGGTATTTCTTTTTATATTGTAATAATGATTCATCTTGCCACCTTAGGATATTGTATGACCCCTTAGGATGTCATATACTCCTAAAGGGTCATGTGGTGTTATTTGGGGTCATACAGTGTCCTATGACCCCTTAGGATACCATATGACCCCTTAGGTGTCATTATGGGTCATGTAATGTGTCCTTAGGGGTCATATTGTGTCATACCACTTTGACACCATATGACCCCTTAAGACACCATATGGTGTCGTTATAGGTCGTATGGTGTTCTAAGGGGTCAAAATGGTGTCATATGACCCCTTAGGACCCCATATGAACCCTTAGGTATTGAATTTTGTAAGCAGTATTGGCACTTCTTTTTTATATTGTAATAATGGTTCAGCTTGCCACCTCAGGACACCATATGACCCCTTAGGACATCATATGCTCCTAAAGGTTCATGTTGTGTTATGTGGGGTCCGGAGAGAGAGAGAGAGAGAGAGAGAGAGAGAGAGAGAGAGAGAGAGAGAGAGAGAGAGAGAGAGGAATACAATACATTACAATAAGATATCAAAAGACAATATATATCAATATACATACATACACATATACATATAATACATATAAAATATCAAAAGGCAATATACATAATTACACACATATGGGTGTGTATATATACATAATATATAATATATATATACACATTATATTATATAAACATTTTATATATATACATTATATATACATATATACATGAAATATCATATTATACATATACATATACGTATGCACGCACCCACATTTTAAATATAGGCAGCAGCACGTACATGTTGTTTTAGCTTTAACATCGTGTACGCATTGGTTATTATAAAGAAAACCCGTATGCGGTTTTGTTTTTAAAAAGCCCGTACGCGTTGTTTATAGTCCAAGGAGCCCATACATGCTTTTTATTGTTTAGGCTTGTAAATAGGCTTGGATGACAAAGTTGCAGGTTGGAAGTTTGATTTCCCTCCATTTCCCTCCTTTTTGATGTGTTTTGTTTTATCAACTTGGTTTCTCAACTTTGTCATCATCAGGTTTACACTTCATCAAGTGGATATTTCTAAAATTGCCACCATATTTTCACCCATCTTCTGAGCTTTCTAACCATTTTTTTTTTTTTTAAATTGAACAACAATGACATTATTATTGAATTTATTTTATCAGCGTCTCCATAGTTCTCAGAGACATAAGTGTACCATTTTTTTAATAACTTTTGATCTACTTATCCAAATTTTTAAAAAATTATCTATTATTGTAGTGCATTTGATTCTTTACAATTTAAAAAAAAATTGTATATTCGATTGTTTTGGTCCAAGTTATGCTTCGCACATGAACAAGTACCTGATTTTCAGGATGTGCTCGATTGGAAAAATCATAAAAAATAAAAACAATCAACAAAAATTACAAAAAAAATACACAACTGCTAGTGCTCACTCTTAACTATCTTTCTGCCAAAGGATTTGTCAAAACACTAAATCTAACTATGCTTTTTTGATGCGCACATCAGACACTATGTTATGTTTTTCAGAAAAAATTAGGGTCTATTTTTCATGCGCGAAGGATTTGACCCCCTTAATCTTATCCAATTTTTAAAAAGTTTAGTAGTTTGGAAAGTAGATTCAGAGTACTATAATATTTGTTTTTTGATTATCTTGAGTGGATGACTTTCAACTTTCACCTCCAAGCTCAGGTTCACCTGATTTCAGAAAATAAGTGTCTACTTATACCCCCATTTTTGCACACCATCTTTGTGCACTTACCCAAGAATGGTTGTGTCATTTCTGGACAGCATTGTAATCAATGTGAAAAGAGTATAGAGTCTTGGTTGTTTCATCTTTTAGGACAACATTGTAAACTTGTGTAAAGACTTAAACACACGTGTCATAATTGCCATGCTTATGTTGTAATGTACTTAGTAAGATGTAATCTTCTGTGTTTATAATGGAATTAGTCTTGGAGTAGCAATTTGAACAATTATGTGACATTATCATGACATGTAATGGATATATACATATAGTTAGTTCCATGTTGTAATGTAGAAAATATGTATTTATTTACTTTCTTCATGTTATGTTTTAAACATTGGAAACAAACTAGTATTTGGCAATGATGTGCTCTCATGAGAATGTTGATGTAATACAAGTAGATGTTAGTGTATTTTTTATGAGATACTTTGATTTGTGTAATGACATTTAAATAAAATACCTTAGCAAACTATCAATGTGGGCACAAGAAAGCATGACAAATACAACAAAACCATAGTTAATAATATAGTATCCAAATCAGCCGTGTGGCTGGAAATCATAACAAGACTTAGAAGATTAGGCATGTATGAGACATAATTGATTATGAAACCATCAATGAGATGGCTAAAATAAAATGATAGTTGTGTGTTGATATCAATTATAGGTAAGCATGGCATGCACCTCATAACAGCAATAGATGGAATGACATGTGCATAATGTATTATGTGTAAGAACAATAATAAGGTAGTTAACATCATGTTAGCACTAGGTTACATATTAAGTGAGTGATGCATTAATCTTATGGGCAGCAGTAATAGCATTAGCAACATGGTAATACTAAGTTGTTTGGTATTTAAGTGATGCATATTGCTTGTGGGTAGTGATAGATACATTAAGATAATGGTAGTAGGAGCTCTTCTTTAGCATGTTAAGGCATAAGCAATTAGTAGCATTCATGTCATAGGATTAGAGTTAGTAATTACGCATTGCATGGTGTGATAGATCATCTAGTTGAATTTATTGTAATCATGTAGACATATAATGTGTAATCATAAGTAATGTGCATATGATAGAAGCTTCTCATTGAGTGTCATGCACTAGAAAGAGTATAAAGTGCCAATACATTAGGTAGGCTAAGGCATGTAGACTTGTAGGATTGAATGGTTTAGGTTCCTAGGAGGAGCTAGTGTATACAGGGGTTTACTTCATATGTAGTTAAGTAGTTACTAAGCATTATGGATAGTAGAATGCATTGAGAGATTAGAGGGCAGCCTATGTAGCATACCCTTGTGTGGATACATTATGATAGCTAGATCATTAAGAGCATGTATGCATTGTCATGTTGATTGTAAATCTAATGCATGGATTAAGAATCATAAAGTTAGTATGGGATTTAAGTAGTGGCATCAATATGCCCTAGGGAGCTATATGAGACTATGAAATCATGTTTCCTCTTATGTCTAGGACATAATTAGACAATCAATGTTTAAGATTCAACACTAATATGAGTATTGGAGTTGAGGAAAAATCAACTCTATAGCTCCCAAAGATCACCTGCATGCAAACCTGTCACAGAAGGAGCGAAGCAAAAAAACTATGGAGGCCAGAATTCAGAGATCTAGAAAAGAGGAGTCATATTGATTGTGCAACAAGAATTCAATTCAATAATTACAATTGTTGTGAAAATACAAAGAGAGAATCCTTATAAAAGGATACTCAAAACCCTAAAAATGAAAACCCTAAAGAATTATAAGATTCTTAAGTTTATCTTAAGCGTAGAGTATAATAGACTAATAATTAAATAAATAATTATTAGCTAATAAAAGATAAATCTAACACCCCCCTTATGATGAACTTAGGGAGTAGCTAAAAAACAACTAAGGACTAAAAAAACATGTAAAAAATGCAAGAAAGCAACAATGGGTCCCGACAACTAGGCCTGATGAGGTATCTAAGTACAATAAAAATATTTGTAAAGTGGAGAAAAAAAGGAGAAAACCCTATGGGAACAAAAATCCTCTCCAAGAAGAGATGAAATCTCAAGTGAAGGACTAAGAAGCCTCCAAACAAGAGTGTTCCTGAAGATATGAACAAAAAGAAGAGAATGAATAATACCACTGAAGCACGAAATAGCTGCAAACACTGTCAAAGAGTAATTGTTGATCTGAATAACCTCCATTGAAATAGAACATGATCAGGTGGAGAAGATTGTAATCTGCGTGAGTTCCCTCAAATGACACTACTCAAATCAGATGGCAAACAAAGGCAAACATCTGAACTTGAAGATACAGATGGCCTGAAACACTAAAGTCTGAAAAGCTGATCAATCGAACCAAGGAAGCATTATACAATAGGAAAAACCTCCCCATAATGTTGAAAAGGGAGAGGGACAAGTACACTAAAAATAAAGGCCAACAAGAACTGCATGACGAAGAACCAAGAACAACGAAGGTGCAGAGAAAGTACACAGTATCGTGGAAGGAACACTCACTTGACACACATCATGAGGCTAATGTCATGGAAGGAACACTCACGTCACAAAGGTAGATGGCAAACAAAGGCAAAAATCAACCCCCCATGGCACTTTATAAGTAGTGCATGTATAGTAAGGCACAAGATGTGCAAGACCCCAAGTATGTAATGCATGATGGCACTTTATCTTAGTGTGTTTGCATAATAAAATGCTATAATGATCAGAAGAGACAGAAGACTGGAAACAGAAAGAACAGCCAAAGATGAGACATCCTACTCAAAGAAAGAGATCCCAAGACCTGAAACATCCACGATATTCACCAGAGTGCTGAAAAGCAAAAAACTGAATAAAATATACCTGGAGAAGAATCTGAAAAGAAAACTCATATGAATGAAAATATCACAGAACAAGACTTGCAACGATATAAATTTTTCATAAAACAAAGTTTGGATGCTCAAGTTATGTCTCTCTGAGTGCAAAAAGGAACCTTTGGCTTTGACAGTAAAAAATGCCAACAAAAAGGCAAAATCAAAAGTTCAAACCTCTAGATCTGGATAGAGCTTTCCGACAATATACGGTTTTTGAAAAAGCGCCTCCGTATGAACAAGTTACAGCCAAAAGAGAAAAAAATCCCTCTTGTAGGGCATAAAGAGGGTAAAAAAAAAAAATTGGACAAAAATTTTCTAACGCATTTGCAGGTACATCCATACGGATTTTTTTGCCTCGAAAAAATGTGCCAATAAAAAACCATGCCCCTGTCACTGAAAATAAACAAATTATATATCAAAATTCATGGAATCAGCCTTCTGAATCCAACTGTGAGGTCCTTTTGGCACCAAAATGTACTAAAAAATCAGCTACCCCCAAAAATGGAAAAAAGGAACTGCACAAACCCCTAAATACACAAATCTCAAGAACAAGGCCCAAAATCTCTCATGAAGAGAACAAGGGCATGCAAATCTAGAGCTCTGATACCATATTGGAGCTGAGGAAAAATCAACTCTACAACTCCCAAAGATCACCTACATGCAAACCTGTCACAGAAAGAGAGAAGCAAAAAAGCTATGGAGGCCAGAATTCAGAGATCCAGAAAAGAGGAGTCATATTGATTGTGCAACAAGAATGCAATTCAATAATTTACATTTGTTATGAAAATACAAAGAGAGAATCCTTATAAAAGGATACTTGAAACTCTAAAGGTGAAAACCCTGAATAATTATAAGATTCCTAAGTTTAGCTTAAGCGTAGAGTATAATAGACTAATAATTAAATAAATAATTATTAGTTAATAAAAGATAACTCTAACATGGAGTTGAGGAAAAATAAACTCTACAGCTCCCAAAGATCACCTGCATGCAAACCTATCACAAAAAGAGAGAAGCAAAAAAGCTATGAAAGCCAGAATTCAGAGATCCAGAAAAGAGGTGTCATATTGATTGTGAAACAAGAATGCAATTCAATAATTACAGTTGTTATGAAAATACAAAGAGAGAATCCTTATAAAAGGATACTTGAAACCCTAAAGGTGAAAACCCTAAAGAATTATAAGATTCCTAAGTTTATCTTAAGCATAGAGTATAATAGACTAATAATTAAATAAATAATTATTAGCTAATAACTCATAACTCTAACACCCCCCCTTAAGATGAACTTGGGGAGTAGCTAAAAAACAACTAAGGACTAAAAAAGCATGTAAAAAATGCATTGAACCAACAATGGGTCCTAGCAACTAGGCTTGATGAGGTACCCAAGTAAAATAAAATCTCTGTAAAGTGGAGAAAAAAGGAGAAAACCATGTGGGAACAAAACCTCCCTATGTGCTCGTAGGGTTGCGGGGGTATGATTCCCCGAAACTTGCTTAGCCCCTTTTTTTTTGAGTTTAAATTTTCTTTGTTTATTTTTTTTTATTTTTTTTTATAAAGTATATTTATATAAACATTTGTATATATATATATATATATATATATCTTAAAAATATATGCATGGTTTTAGAAAAATAACCAGAATACAATGTAAGATCCCTTTTTCCTAGATTTCCAGTTTACCCATATTTTAATCAAATGCAAATGTTTTAATTTAAAATGTAGCATATAAGCATATATATATATATATATGGAACTAGAGGGAGAAGGATGGAGCGCAGGGAAGAGGAGGTTCACGAAAAAGGAGAGGAACGTGAGGTTAGACAAGGGTTTAGTTACATCCCTGATGGTAGGTGCAAGAGTTGTGCAGATGTTCCCCAAGACAGGCAGAGAAATGTGAAATAGAAAGTGGTTGATGTAGATTGGGATGAGAATGACATCACAGAGCACAAAGAGACTAGGGAAAACACTATTCCTCGAGCACGATTCAAAGATTCAAAATTAAAAAATATTATCAGAAACCCTAAGCAGATCGAAGTTGATTTATCGGATGAAGTTAATGATGACAAATCTATTTTCGAGAACCACGCAATCATTGGGCGAGTTGTTGGCCCTAAACTTCCCAGAATAACAATCAGATCCTGGGCAGATGAACATTGGGGGAAGCATGTCGTCATTAAATTCTTGCCAAAAGGTTTCTTTGTTGCAGTTTTCGCGGAGGCGGATGAAAAAGATCTGATACTTTGTTCGCAAAACTAGTTCTTGGATAGCCACCCAATATATCTACAGCCCTGGTCTCCTAATTTTGACTCTACTCAGTTGGCGATATATGATAAACCTTTATGGATCCGTTTATATAATCTCCCATTAGAATATTGGAGTAACCCTAGTTTAGAGCGAATAGGCCGAACTTTGGGCACACTTTTGGAAATCGATGAAGCAATCATTGATGCAGATCTTTACAAATATGCCAGACTTAAGATCTCAGCTATAAAGGAAATTCATGTCTCCATCTCCATTGTGACAAAAGTGGGGAGATGGGAAGAACATGTTGAGATCGAAAAGGACATCACTCTATGCACCAGATGTGGAAGCAGGCTTCACACCTTTGAGAGATGTGTTGTGTTCGTCAGGAAAGCATTCAAAAAAACCCCCAGCAAATCCAACAAGGTATGGAATCAAAAGTCTTCAGGAACTACAGAGAAGTTACTACTATTGAATGGCCCAAAATCTAATAACATCAATCTGCCTCCAAAGGACATTTCCCAAGAGAACTACATTTCCTCAGAAGGTCCCATCTCTAATAACATTCCTATCCCTATTCCATCCGTCCAAAAATATCCTCCCCCTACTCCTAAACAAGATGATATCGAGGATGATAAGTTATCTCTGGAGGGGTCTGAATCTTCATGGCCAAATGATGATACCAAAAATATGGATGACTTGGATAATTTGGATCCCAAATGCATAAGTCAATCTGTGAATGCACTTCTGGGTAGAACCAAAGGATCGAAGGGGTGCAGGAGTCACAAAGCTATCAGGGAGCAAAGAACCAATGAGAAGGGAATTGTCAGCATTTTGGAATATCTTAAAGTATCCAAGGGAGGGAACCCCTCCCTTGGATAAAGATGAGGATCTCCTCTTGGAATGTCAGGGGCTTAGCTACCCCTGACAAGAGACGCTTGGTCAAAAGGTTTTTGACCAAGCTTGTGTCAGATGTGATTTTGTTGCAAGAGACTAAGTTATATCTAGAGAAGGCTCTAGAATTTTAAAAAAATTGCTTTAACTGGGATGGTATGTTTCAGGAGGCAAGAGGCTCGACAGGTGGGCTTGGGATCCTTTGGAATCTATCATATATCGAGGTGAGTCCTATTGCTTCACATGAGTTTTGGATGGCGTGTACTGTCAAGTGTAAAAAGTCAAACTTGTGTTTCCCTTTGTTCAACATCTATGGGCCAATCAAAACAGAGGAGAAGCGTAGGCTATGGAGTGAGGTGACTGAGTTGGCTCTTACGTTGGATCTTGGGAAAGTTGTAATGGCAGGGGATTTCAATGTTATTTTTAGTCTTGCTGACAACAGTGGAGGATTAAGAAAGCCCTCTAAGGTTTTAGAAGTTTTTTCGAGAATTTGTAACCAATTGTAAAGTAGCTGATATCATCCCTAAGAATGGGACATTTACTTGGAATAATCAAAGGAGAGATTTTGTGAACATCGATGAAAGGTTGGACAAGTTCTTTGTGGGGGAGTGGTGGATGTTAAGCCACCACTCCATATCTTCTTCAATCGAACCCCAAAGTGGATCAGATCATTATCCCATATCATTAACTATAGGTCAAGACACGAAGGAGTATAAGAATTATTTCAAGTTCCTAAGTATGTGGTGGCAGGACCCTTCCCTCATCAACCATCTCAAAAATTGGTGGATTGAAAGTAATGTTTTCTCTGGTTCCCCGAGTTTCAAATTCACTAAAAGAATACAATATGTCAAAAGGAGATTAAAGGATTGGAATAGAACCACTTTCAAAAATGTCTTCACTGAGAAAGATAGAATAGAAGCAGAATTGGAAGCAGTTAACACACAAGTGATGGCCTGAGGAATGACAAATGTGGAATTCAAAGCTGAAAAAACCCTCAAGATACAGTATTCTGAGATTTTGAAAAGAGAAGAATTGTACTGGAGGGATAAGTCGTAGGAGCATTGGATCGCAAAGGGAGATATGAACACCAAATTTTTCCATGCTTGTGCAAAGTCTAGAAAAAGCACCAACAAAATCTGCTCGATCAAAGACAAAAATGACTCTTGGATCCATACTTCTAAGGAAATAGATCAAGTTGCACTAGATTACTTCATGAGGCATTTGGGAGATGGTCAAGCGGATGCGACCACTTCCTTCCCGGTTCTTGATGATATTATTCACCCGATCATTTCAGAAGATGATAGAAAGATGTTGACTGCCCCTTTTACCTTAGATGAGATAAAATATGCCACCTTTGCACTGCTTCCAAACAAGGCGCCAGGTCCCGATGGGATAAATGTTGATTTCTTTCAAAAATGTTGGGGTTTTTTGGGAGAAGATATATGGAGGGTGGTCGAAGATTTCAAGAAATGTGGGAAATTTGTCAAGGAAATAAATCATCCCTTGATTTGCCTTATTCCCAAAAAAGCAGTGTGCCCCACTATGAAGGATTTTCGGCTGATATCTCTACGCAACACACTGTATAAGATCATTTCCAAAGCTATGGCAGAGAGACTTAAATTTTTGCTCCCCAAAATAATTTCGGAGCACCAGAACGGATTTACCCCAGGAAGGGAGATAGCTAACAGTATAATTCTAGTCTCTAAAGTCATACACTCCATGCATAAAGAGAAGATCAGAAAAATGGCAATTAAGCTTGATGTGGAAAAAGCTTATGAATGGGTGGTATGGCAGTTTCTTCTCTGTGTCCTTGAAAAATTCGGATTTCCTCCTAAATGGATTGCTTGCATTAATTTTTGTATCTCTTTATTAAATTTCTCTCTTTTAGTTAATGGTAGTGTCTGTGGTTTTTTTCCTACCACAAACGGGTTGCGTCAAGGCGACCCCCTTTCCCCTTCAATTTTCATCATAATGGCAGAAGTCCTGGGGAGATTAATTCAGAAAAAACACTTGCAAGGGGAGTGGAAAGGCATCTATATTCATGACCAGTTAAATGCCATCACACACTTACAATTTGTAGATGACACTGTGGTATTTGGTGAGGCCTCCTTGGTAGAAGCTAAGAGTATATTGGAAACTTTGGATCAGTATTCGGAAATCTTGAGCCAAGTAATGAACAGAGATAAGTCACAACTGTACCGTTTTAACACCTGTAGACAAATGTCGTTAAGAATCTCAGGTCTCATGAGGATCAAAATAGAGGAACTTCCTATGAAGTACTTGGGCCTTAAAATCGACAAGGGCTGCTGCCAAACTCATACTTGGGATGATGTGAAACAATCCTACCAGGCTAAGTCATCACAATGGAAGAACAGATGGTTATCACAGGCTGGGCATCTAACAATGATTCGATCTATCATTTCCACTATTCCAATCTATAGCATGTCTTGCTTTATATTGCCACAAGTGATTGGGAGGAATTTAGATAACATGTTGAGAAAATTTGTATGGGAAGGGGTGAAAGATGCTTGCTTAGTTCCTCTCATCAACTGGGATACGATGTGTTTTCACAAAGAATCTAGTGGGGCAAGAATGAGGAAAATAGATCTCCAAAACATTGCCCTGGGCGCAAAAATTTCTTGGAAAATGTATCAGGAACCTCAAAAACTCCGGTGCAAAATCTTTCAAAAAAAGTATCTTGACACAGACCAATCAAATAGAATCCTCACAGTGGCGAATGTAGACAGAGGATCCGCAACATGGAATTTTTTATGGGATTGCAGATCAGTTATTACGGACCACATCTCTTGGCATATCGGTAGCAGTTCCAAAGAAAAAATTTGGGTGGACTCATGGGAGGGAGAACCAATGTTAAATGAATTAATAATCGACCAGGAATGAATTAATACAATTGAAGCTCAATACGGTTCCTATGTTTGTGACTACTTTGACACAAATTCCTCTAATGGAAATATCAGAGCTTGGAAATAGGTGGATATTGGTGGTCAGGAGATCTGCGACCAACTGAGAAACATACTAAGCAAAAGACTTATTCCAGTTTCCAATGTAGAAGACACTATCTTCTGGTGTGGATCGAAGTCAGGTGAGTATAGTGTAAAACTGGGATATGAGGCACAAAGGGCAAAAGGTGCGTACATTGATTGGCCATATAGGTTGTGTTGGCACAATAGACTTCTCCCCAAAGCTGGCGCCTTTCTTTGCATCGCTCTACATAACAGAATCCTCATAGGGGATAGGCTCAAACTGATTGGCATCTCTGGCCTGAGCATATGTGTCTTATGTAAAAGTGCAGAAGAAACTACTGACCATCTGCTATTTACATGCCCAATGGCAGAGGCTTGTTGGAACTGGTTTTTTGACAAAATAAACTACACTACCATTAGGAACTTGAAGCTAAAAGATTTCCTTGCCTCATGGCCTTCAAAAAGATCATCAATGTGGAGTGACATTTGGACTATAGGCCCTTCAATGATTGTTTGGCATATTTGGAAGGAAAGGAATAGAAGAATTTTTAAAGAAAAATGTCTACCAGTGGATAGACTCATCAAGTGTATTAAAGTGTCAATTGAAGAAATGATCAACGGGAAGCAGAAAAAGAAGATCCTACACTATAATGAATGGGATAGAAGTAGGGAGAAGAGTTGGCTCTTGGTCACCCCCTCTCAATTGCCCAAGCTCTTCAATAAGAAAGGCATTAGAAAACACATTAGATGAAAGGCACCACCAATTGGTTGGTTGAAGTTGAATTTTGATGGGGCATTTAGAGGCAATCCGGGGGTTTCTGGATTTGGTGCGGTGGTACGTAACAATGAAGGTAAGTTAATCTTGGGAACTTATGGGGCCATCGGGGAGGCTACAAATAATGACGCTGAAATTCAGACCCTCATGGAAGGCCTTAAACTATGTGTGACTAATAATATGTCCAATTTAATCATAGAAGGGGATTCCTTAATTGTAATACAAGGGATAATCAAAGGTGGCTTTCAGAGTAGGAAATTAAACAAATGGATCCCATGCGTATCTCAACTCCTCAATGATATAGGCTCTTACAAAATTGTTCACACATATAGAGAGGGAAACCGGGTGGCGGACTGTGTAGCCAATATGGGAACTGACATCCCTCATTGTTCTGTCACATTTGATGATTGTTCAGCCAACGATGCAGCTCGGGATCTAATCAAAGTCAATCACGTTTATTAAGGTATCTCTGACAGACTCAGATTTGTTGGCATGCCTTGGTCGACTAATGGGATACTGATGGTATACGGTTCTTATTTTGAACTTTGCATCCATAAGGACCGATGGAGCTTAAGACATGTGGACCGGAAGTATAGTAGAACTGAAGACACTTCTGACACTTTCAGATTTTTTGGATTCATGACAGATTCTCTAATCCTCATTGAGGATGGTGCAGACTTGATAAAGTTTCTAGATTTGGTTGGTTTATTGCTATTTATGGGGTCGCTCTCTGTCTACTTCCATACTTGAACTGCCTCCTTCTGAGAGTGATTCGTGCATAAAATGGCCTATTTTGGTAACATATCGTGCGT
This sequence comes from Cryptomeria japonica, assembly GCF_030272615.1. Lineage (NCBI taxonomy): Eukaryota > Viridiplantae > Streptophyta > Pinopsida > Cupressales > Cupressaceae > Cryptomeria > Cryptomeria japonica. The sequence goes on from NC_081413.1 coordinate 361,982,169, forward strand.
TAACTGTGAGAAGGATCTGCATGGACAACTGCAGAATTTGTTCTATATTGTGGATGTTGCTTATGATGCCATGGAGGGACTAGTTGGTGTGGTCCTCAACTACCAGAGGCACTGGTGTAATTTGAAGATCTTCAAGGCTATGTTACTCTCGATGGTGGATGTTTTGGAGTCATGCGAAATTATGGTTGGGCTACTTGGAGGTTTTGTTAAACCTTTGGTGGCGGATGAAATGGCCAACTGCATTCTGAACTTACCTACCGACCGTAGGCTGAGTATCCTTAAGGTTTACCTCAAGTTGGAACTCTACCTACCCTTGGATAGCTCGGAAGATGGGTCGACTAAGGAGGATGGGGAGGATTTGGATAATGATAGACACAACCAAGCTATGGAGAGATATCTGGAGAAGGAGGTTGAGTGTGAAAGAATGATAATCTTCAGTGAGAATTCTTGGGAGGTTTTCTGATGCACAGTAAGGAATGGCAACATGGAACCCTTCCGCAGGGTTACTCGCTCCGATGACTGGTGGTTGTCTGACCAATCAACCAACAATGTCATCATCATTGGTGAATTTACATTTGCTATTTTACAAGCCATGCATGGCAATTATTAGTAGGAAGCTTGGCATTTTGGTTCTTGTAATTTCATTTTTGTATCAGAATTATATATTTTCGATATGTACTCCTTTTATAAGTAATATAGGACGCTATCCCCATACTTGATATCACTTACCCAAAAAAAAAAAAAAACTCCTCTCCAAGAAGAGATGAAAGCTCAAGTGAAGGACTAAGAAGCCTCCAAACAAGAGTGTTCCAGAAGATATGAACAAAAAAAGAGCAAGAAGAGAACCATTGAAGCATGAAATAGCTGCAAACACTGTCGAATAGTAACTGTTGATCTGAAGAACCTCCACTAAAATAGAACATGAGCAAGTAGAGAAGACTGTAATCTGCATGAGTGCCCTCAAATAACACTACTCAAATCAGATGGCAAACAAAAGGCAAACAACTAAACTCAAAGATACAGATGACATGAAACACCAAAGCCTGAAGAGTTGATCAATCAAACCAAGGAAGCATTAGAACAACATGACACACCTCCCCATAATGTAGAAAAGAGAGAGGGACGGGTACACTGAAAAGAACAGCCAACAAGAACTGCATGATGAAGAACCAGGAACATCGAAGGTGCAAAGAAAGTACATAGTGTCATGGAAGGAACACTCACTTGACACACATCATGAGGCTAATGTCGTGGAAAGATGTTACTCACATGACAAAGGTAGATGGCAAAAAAAGGCAGACATCAACCCCCCATGGAACTTTATAATGTAGTGCATGTACAATAAGGCACAAGATGTGCAAGATCCCAAATATACAATGCATATTGACACTTTATCTCAGTGTGTTTGCATAAAGAAAATGTTTACAAAAAAATGTCTACAATGATCAGAAGAGACATAAGGCTAAAAATATAGAAAGAATAGCCAAAGATGAGACATCCTACTCAAAGAAATAGATCCCACGACCTGAAACATCAAAGATATTCACCAGAGTGTTGAAAAGAAAAAAAAATGAATAAAACATACCTAGAGAATAATCTGGAAAGAAAACTCATATGACTGGAAATTACACAAAACAAGATTTTTTCAACAATATAAAGTTTTTGAAAAACGGAGTTCAAATGCTCAAGTTATGTCTCTTGGAGTGCAAAAAAGAACCTCTGGCTTTGACAACAAAAAACACCATCCAAAAAGAAAAATAAAAAATTTAAACCTCCAGATCTAGATAGAGCTAGGAAAGAGCTTTCTGATGATATAAGGTTTTTGAAAAAGCGCTTCTGTATGACCAAGTTATGGCCAAAAGAAAAAAAACCCTCTTATAGGGCATAAAGAGGGTAAAAAAAAAAATTGATGAAATTTTTTGATGCATTTGTAGGTACAACCGTATGGATTTTTGTGCATCATAAAGCATGCCAAATATCGGGCATAGGTTGTGAACTCCTAGGATATACCCTGCGATCTCTCATACCACCTCATCACCCTAGATACTACAAACCGCTCAATGATAGACACCAATCTGCCAATGAGAGGTCAAGTCATGAACATGTCCTTCCTCTGAGCTCTCCAATCATCCCATAGATCTAGACCCCTATATAGTCTCCATAATACGGCAATCAAATCATCCAACTGGCTCCTCCATTAGTCAGTCTTGCCCAGATGGGGCTAAGTAACATAGCTTGAATAACAATAAATAATAGGTTGGTGCGCCTCTCTAGAATCATCTACTATAGGTCTACATACTGGGATGTGCTCCCATGCCCATATCTGTAACACTAAAACACCTGTTGCCATGCTCTACCCCTCTCGATACACAATCTCGTGTATCTCATGATACATATGGGCAAGCAAGCATGATCCCCACCCTAATCTCACAGGATGAGTCAACAACCTCTCAATTTTGGCCCAACTACAAAGAAAACCCTGTTGTCCTCTATCAGGCATAACAAAACAACCGATCATACCTACTAAAATGCATGCCAAAGGGTATTTCTCACCATATCTACTCATCAAATCATCCCAAGTAATGGCACGCTCAAGAATAGTCTCATCATGGAATGTCTGTCTCAATGCTAAAACACCTGGTCGCTGAGTAGAATCATAATCAACCTTATCTCCAGCAAATCAAATCCTCAAAATCCTATATATGTCCTCTGGCATAATGGTCATCTCTCTAATTGGTAGATGGAAGGTATTATGCTCTGAATGAAAACACTCAACTAACACAGTCAACATCTCATGATTCGTGCAAATATCGGGCATTTGTAAAAGATATCCAAATCAACACAAATCAATATGTGCTCTCTTTGCATCTAATAACCCATGGACTAGCCTCATCGTCGATGAAAATACACACTAAAACTAGATATCCGGCAACCGAATCTAAAAAATAAAACATTCAAATTGTCAGCACATGATCCAACTTGCGCTAAAAATATGTTAAACATGCTCGTGAATCCAAATATACAAAATAAAAAATAAAAATTGCTCTTTAGACTCTCAAAAATGATTGTTGTTTTTCATACAAGTTTCTACATACAAACAGAAACTCGTACGAGTAAACATTATACACCACATGAGAAAACATGTCCATACGACAAAACATATCATGTTGCACGATACAATGGTCATCTAAACCATGGGCCTCTAATCTCAACAACATCACCAAGGTCTTAACCAAAGGCAATTAAAATTAATCTTGAGCACACAATTAATTTATTAATTCATCAATGTCATGTTAGTGTTGAATCTTACAATGTAGGTTCCTAGGTGGAACTAGTGTATAGAGGGGTTTTCTTCATATGTATTTAAGTAGTTACTAAGCATTATGGATAATAGAATGCATTGAGAGATTAGAGGGTAGCCTATGTAGCATACCCTCGTGTGGAGACATTATGATAGCTAGATCATTAAGAGCATGTATGCATTGTCATGTTGATTGTAAATCTAATGCATGGATTAAGAATCATAACGTTAGTATGGAATTTATGTAGTGCCATGAATATACCCTAGGGAGCTATATGAGACTATGAAATCATGTTTCTGCTTATGTCTAGGACATACTTAGACAATCAATGTTTAAGATTCAACACTAAGATGAGTTTAAGCAAACTAATTTCTAATCATTGTAACCTAGAGTATGTATTATGGAAACTTAGAATGTAGCTTAAGCATGAATATTTGGTTTTGCTTGGGTACCTCATCAGGCCTTGTTGCCGGGACCCAAATTTTTTGCCTTCTCATGTAGTTGCATTTTTTTTTGCTTCATGCATTTAGTTTTTTAGCTACTCCCTAAGTTCATCTTAAGGGGGGGTGTTAGAGTAATATTTTATTAGCTAATAATTATTTATTTAATTATTAGTCTATTATACTCTATGCTTAAGCTAAACTTAGGAATCTTATAATTATTTAAAGTTTCCTCCTTTAACTTTTATTTTTATTTTTTATTTTATTTTTTACCCTTTTTATGCCCTAAAAGATGGGTTTTTTTCTTTTGGCCGTAACTTGGTCATACAGAGGCGCTTTTTCGAAAAAAATTTATCATCAGAAAGCTCTTTTTGAGGTCTCTTCAGATCAAGAGGTTTCCCCTCCTTATTTTTCTTTTTTTATGGCATTTCTTTCTGTCAAAGCTAGTAGCTTCTTTTTGCACTCTGGGAGACATAACTTGATCATTTGAACTCCATTTTTTGAAAATTTTATATCATTGGAAAGCTTGTTTTGTGTTCTTTCCATTCATATGATTTTTTTTCCATATTCTACTCCAGGTATATTTTATTCAATTTTTTTCTTTACAGAACTCTAGTAAATATCTTAGATGTTTCAGGTCCTGGGATCTCTTTCTTTAAGTAGGATGTCTTATCTTTGGCTGTTCTTTTTATTTCCAATCTTTTGTCTCTTCTGATCATTGTAGCATTTAATTTATGCAAATGCACTGAGATAAAGTTCTGACATGCATTGTATACTTGGTATCTTGCATCTCTTGTGCCTTATTGTACATGCACTACTTATAAAGTGTCATGGGGGGGTTGATGTTTGCCTTGTTTTCCATCTACCTTTGTCAAGTGAGTGTTCCTTCCACAACATTAGCCTCATGATGTGTGTCAAGTGAGTGTTCCTTCCACGACACTATGTACTTTCTCTGTACCTTCAATGTTCCTGGTTCTTTGTCATGCAGTTCTTGTTTGCCATCTACCTTTGTCAAGTGAGTGTTCCTTCCACAACATTAGCCTCATGATGTGTGTCAAGTGAGTGTTCCTTCCACGACACTATGTACTTTCTCTGTACCTTCAATGTTCCTGGTTCTTTGTCATGCAGTTCTTGTTGGCCATTATTTTTAGTACATTTATCCCTCTCCCTTTTCAGCATTATGGGGAGGTTCATCCTGTTGTTCTAATGCTTCCTTGTTTCGATTGATCAGCTCTTCAGGCTTTGGTGTTTCATGCCATCTGTATCTTCGAGTTCAGTTGTTTGCCTTTGTTTTCCATGTGATTCAAGTAGTGTCATTTGAGGGCACTCATGCAGATTACAATATTCTCTACCCGGTCATGTTCTATTTCAGTGGAGGTTCTTCAGATCAGTAGTTATTCTTCGACAGTGTTTGCAGCTATTTCATGCTTCAAGGGTGTTCTTCATTCTCTTCTTTTTGTTCCTATCTTCTGGAACACTCTTGTTTGGAGGTTTCTTAGTCCTTCACTTGAGCTTTCATCTCTTCTTGGAGAGGAGTTTTGTTCCCATGGGGTTTTCTCCTTTTTTATTCACTTTACAAATATTTTTATTGTACTTGGGTACCTCGTCAGGCCTAGTTGTCGGGACCCATTGTTGCTTTCTTGCATTTTTTTACATGTTTTTTAGTCCTTAGTTGTTTTTTAGCTACTCCCTAAGTTCATCTTAAGGGGGGGTGTTAGAGTAATCTTTAATTAGCTAATAATTATTTATTTAATTAATAGTCTTTTATACTCTACGCTTAAGGTAAACTTAGGAATCTTATAACTCTTTAGGGTTTCGAGTATGTTTTTATAAGGATTCTCTCTTTGTATTTTCATAACAATTGTAATTATTAAATTGCATTCTTGTTGCACAATCAATGTGACTCCTATTTTCTAGATCTTTGAATTCTGGCCTCCATAGATTTTTTGCTTCTCTTCTTCTGTGATAGGTTTGCATGCAGGTGATCTTTGGGAGCTGTAGAGTTTATTTTTCCTCAACTCCAATTTAGTATCAAAAGATTGTTCCTGATTTTTCTGAATATTTTTGAAGGTTAGGATTTCACCTTTTTCAGAGCTTTTTTATTGGATCTATGGTAGTTGTTTTGTTTATGATCATTTTGGGCTCAAACGGACCTCACCGTTGAGCTTAGAACACCCAAAAACCCCCTATTTTCATATAAAATTTGTCAAATTTTGACAAATTTGGGTTCTGGTGTCACGAACCATATTTTTCCATAATTATTTAATTAGGAAAATAATGTATTTTTCGCAAATGAAATGGAAATGAAATGAAATTGGAACTATCAATGAAATAAGATAGGAGATCTAATGCATTGAAATGATTTATATACAATTGAATGATCAGTAATAATTTGGATCATCATTGCTAATGAGCAACTGAGTGTCAGTGAATGCAGGAACTAGTGAACACAGATGAAGGTGAGAACATAGTTCAGGTAGAGTTGTCTTAGCTCTTGTAATTCATTAGAATAGATGGAATCTTTCACACACCACATTAGGATTTATAATTTGCATCTTGAAAATATGGATGATTTAAATAACCTTATTTGAGTGTTTGTTTAAAATTGGAATGACGAATTTGGAATGACTAGAAGATTGATTTAAATATGTATACATGAGCATTTATTGCAAGATTTGAGTGGTGATTGAATTAAATCCAAGTTGCATGAGTAATTTTGAAATATCATGTTTTATTTTAAAGTAAGATTGTTTTTCTAATGAGTTAGATATGAATATTGACCCTATGTTTATATATTATTTTTATTTAGATATGTATAAAAGTATGAAATATCATACTTATGAGTTTAACATTTGTAGCTGGATAATAGTATTATATATATATATATATATATATATATATATATATATATATATATATATTCAATTATTGTGGAATTTAACTACTTCATGAATTTTGTTTATATCTATTCATAATTATTTGAAATTAAATATATATATATATATATGTAAATAGATTGGTGGAATTAAATTATTTTATGAAAATCTCTCTCTCTATATATATATAATCATGGGGAGCAGTTTATTAAAGAACATGTTAATATTAACGTTTTACATATATATAAATATAAATAAAATTAAAAAATAATAATAATAAAAAAATAATAACCATTGGAAAGCGACTCAATTGAAACCCTAACGACCGAAAGGGATGGTGGCAGTTTAATACAAGAAAATGTTAACAAGGGAGGTCGATAGAAAATATCGACCACCCTCCATGGCGGTTTAATACAAGAAAATGTTAACAAGGGAGGTCGATAGAAAATATCGACCACCCTCCCTTATTTAAAGGGAGGGGTCGGTATTACCACTGACCACTCCTTTTTATTTAAACTACAACCACGTTGCAACTACCAATTCATGTGGCACTATCGATTCATAAGGACGTTAGTGTCTTGAAATGACATGTGTATAAGATATTAATGTAATAAACTTTGCGTGTCGATACTAGGTGACTTGGCAACCCCCCCGCCCCCCCGAACCATAGTTGAATGGTAGAGAATAGGATTAAACCAGTAGACTGGCATCCCACGACTGCAGTGAATAGCAGGTCGATGGTTGATACACTAGGAGATGTGGCTTTGAAGGCATTTAAGCCGAGAGGTAGGTAAACCTACAGATTATCATGCTCTTGTTGTTAATTAGAACACTAGCTAAGTTAGAGAAGTGGTTTAGACGTGGAACATAGGTAAGCAGATCTGTCAGATGTTTAGAACCATAGATACAAGTTTGTCGACATGTATTCAACCATTAGAGTTCTAAGTCATTTAGAACTATAAGAACTGTAATGATTTCAGTGGTGTCGTTGTTATGGCTAAGTTAAAGCCAAGAGAATAGCAACCCGTAGGATAAGATTAATATACATAATAGTGAAGGGTCAATAGAGAGAGGGAGAACAAGAATGACAAGAGAAGAATAGAAAAGATAGAAAAGACAGAATAGAGAGAAAATATTAGGAAAGGATTAGAGAATGGAGTGTAGAAGAGAAAAATAGTGGAGATTTAGATGTGTTTATGATCAAGTCGTAAAAGATCGGTAATGATCATCTCAGATTTAGTGTCTCATTTCTGAGGAAAGAGACGAATACCGGAACAAGGAAGAGTGGCAAGCACATCAGAGGAACAATGACCTTCTTGAGAACTTTGTGAAGTAGAAAGAAGATAATAATGCACCGAGTAAAGATCTTATACAGTGACAATATCAGTCAGAGGTAGGCTCTGTTCTAACAAAGTTTGTTGTAGGGATATAAAGAGAAAATGTTCTATTTTGATTAGACTGAGACGATAATCAAATGAAATAATTTGAGTCATAGTTTTTAGATTTATGATTATGAGAATTTTGTCGAATGACATCAAAATACGTTCTTTAGAAAATTATATTATATACATAAATATATTATGGAAATATATTTGTAAAGATTGTTGATAAACATAAGTGAAATTCATAGAAATTAGACCACCAAAACCTCTAGAAACAGAGTAAGAGGATAGAGTGAATATGTGTATAAAACTTGTAAATTTGAATCAAAAAGAAGATGAAATACTAGGATAACGAATTATTAAGAATTGAAGTTTATTTTGAATTTATGTAGAAAAGACTTACACTTTCGAATTTGATCCTTTCATGAAAAGTAAAGATGATTATTAGGTGTCTCATTTGAAAGGCCATATAGATGGGCGCTTTATGAATTTTCATCATGTTAGATTGTTGTTATGGAAAATTAGTAAAATCAGTGAGTTGAGTTCTTAAATCATGGAAAGTCACATATTAGTATTAAACTAAATATGTTGTTCGAGAAAAGAGGTAAATGAACCAAGACACGTGGAAAGATAGAGAGCTTAGACGATATAAACTTAGATTTTTAAACCATAAGAAATGGAACACATGTTAATGATTACACTATTTAAATGTTTTGATAATTGAATAAAAGAATGTGTACTCATTTTATTCAATTTATATGTAAGATACATACATGTGTTACACCTTCTTAATATTTTAATCTTGTCTTTAAATTGCTTGAAAGATAGAAGCGAAAGATTGTTTTCTCTCAGATGTATATTTTTTTATCTATGAAAGATTGATTCCTATCAGATAGGATTGGTTTTAATAAAAGATTGGTTCTCTCTATTTCTATTCAATGAAAGATTGTCTCCTTAAACATTATATTAATATCTTATGAGATATAGGAAGCTAGAATTAAAAAGGCGAAAGATTGTCTTCTGTATATATTTATTCTAGATTTATGTGAACAAAGCTAGATAGGCTTGTTTATGGAAAGTTACCTTCCGAGACGGGTGTCAAATATGGAATCTTAGAGAGAATAGTTGCTTTTTCCAAACTATTTATTTTTCTATGCATGGCATTATACTCGGTCGAGTAATCAAATTGAATAAACCATTGCAATATATGGAATTATTTTATTTATGCTCTCTACCATATCCTTGATTGATAATGCTTATTTCTTAAAAGAATTAGATAAATGAAAATGCTTGTATCATCTAGGCACGCACCAGATTCCCTCTTGTCTTTCAATTTTTTTTGTTAAAGCAATTCGTGCAGGGTCGGGTATTCTTGATTGACCAAAAATTCCGGGGAAGCGTAAGCTTCAAGGTTGGGTGGAAAAAGCGCCTGAATCTTGTTCTCATCTTCATTTGATGGACTCAAAGGAAGCGACTCGGATTGGAGATCGATGGATATATCTCACTTTCTTTATGTTTGTTTAATACTTAAGGCATTAGAAAGCCTAAGTACGATATAATGATATGAAATGATAAATTTGTATTTTCCATTGTATATGAAAAATTTACTTAACTCCTTGATATCTATGATTGTTTTATCAATTTATTAAACTTGTTTTATATTATGTATGAATAGACTTCTTAATTTATTTATGAGTATATTTAAGAATAAAGAGTAGATTATGTCAAATTGAGTAATTTACGTCTTTACATTTTGGTATCAGAGCACGGTTTATAACTCTAGGGCCTATGATTCCACGTCATGAATGAAGTCATGTGATTAACAAACTTACTATCGGATATCTAATGCATGACACTTGCAAATTAAAAAGGAGAATAAATCCTTTTCAAGGTGAATTGAAGACAGCAACCTAGAACAAGGAGGATGGTTGATTAAGGAAGAAATATTTCCCTCCTACTATGAAATGAATTCAGGATATTCAAGATGATAATTATAAGGTCAAGGAAGGTAGATGTCTACTTCTATGATGAAAGAAGAAAGGAATCAACTTCTAAACCAAGAGAGAAGAAATAGCTAACCAAGTTGTGTAGGGTAATGGAAATCTCACCTACCATTCCCTTGGGAGATAAGAATAGTTGGACTAACCTATTAAGGTGATAGATGAAGAATATCTAAATGAGTATCTCCCTATTGATTCAACTATATTTAGTTCAGATGAGTCAAAAGGATATACCCCATTAATTCCATAAGAAGAGATATAAATTTGGGTGATATCATTTATGAACAATCGATAAATAATGTTGCTTTTTCTTGCGAAATCAACATGGTGTCAGGATAGACGGAGAAAGAGTATCTCCTAGTATTGGCATACTTAATGGACACATTCATTGGATAATAGTTTATTGAGTAAGAGTTGGGTACTTATATAGTAAAGTTGTAGTTGAGACTTTATTGATATAAAAAAGATAGTTCTTATTAGAACCTAGATGCTTGAGATACTTGATTTATTAGACTGACAATTATTCCAACTTATCTCTTGTGAAAGGTATTATTCTATGTCTATAGTGTACGAGGTAGGTACTATATGGATAGGAATTATGGATGATATGATGAAATCTTCATAGGACTTATGTATTCTAGTTTGTGTCCTTATCTTCAAACATGAAATTGTAGGTACTATGTTTTATACTCTCTCTCGCACACTCTGGAAAAGATACCCCAAGGTGTTTTAACACTCCTTCATATGAGACTACTCCTAGTCACTCAATACATTTGAAATGTATTCAATTTGATGCTTTATTTGACTTATTGATGAATTATTTGATCATTGATATTTGAATGAGTTTTGACTTCTTGACTTGATTATATTTTCTTTTTCTTTTCTAAATGGACGATTCACCAATTTTCTATTTTATGGCCCTTGGTCACACTTGACTTAATGTCTCATTACGCGCATTTTATAATTTGATGTTGAAAATGATCACTTGTTCTCTTAACCTTTATGGTGGTTGATCTAATGTTTGAAATTTTCATTCTCTTTCGGTTGCATATTGCATTCCTTCCTTATCATGTTCATAACGAACCCCTGATAGTATGTCCAAGAGAGTAAGAACAGAGAGTGTACCAAACATAGGTGTTGTGTCAGTTAGGGCAATAATACTATGTATTTGTGTAATTTTTAGTTTGAGTAAATTCAATGTGTGGAATAACTAGAGGATAGGCTTTGCAAAGCTAATTATATATATAGTATAAAGACAAATTTGAATTAGTTCATCTATTATATGAGATCTTACTTCCTTGGTTTTACCTTCGAGATCATGTGACCATGTAAGATGAATTTTGTTAAAAGTGAGTTATGAAGCCTTGAACGTCCAAGAATATATGGTCTTTGGCATAAAGACACATTTGAGATAATTAAGTAAAAGGTTGTGTTAGAAGTTGTATAACATATGTTATGACGTTAAGAATTTTCTTTCATCATGATTGCGTTGTTATATGTCGATTAAAAGTATTCATAGTAATTTGGAAATCTTATGGATTGATAGAAGTTTGAGGTATGAAGCAGATTGAGTTGGTTGGAATAGTTGGAAATAAAAAGGAAGTCAAGTGATGGGTTCTCATAGATCAAGGAAATTTTATCTACCATGGTTACTATAAAGTCAAACCCGAGATAACAATTATTTCATAATCACTTGGAAGAAAAATATTATTGAGGTTTTGAAAGTAGATATTTTGGATCATAGATTTGATAGATTTTAGCAATCAAAAGTTGAGCAAGATCGTATAATAGCACTTTTGTATCAAACCTGAGTATAGGTGGCAGGAAATGAATATGAAATGTATTCAAGAATTGCTTTTGAGTAAGAACAAGCATGATATTATAGTTGGATAGTGTCAAGAGATTAACAAAGATTGCATATTTTGTACTTGGATATATATAAAGATGAATCATTAAATCTTGTGAAGGCATTCACTCATTCAACTTATCAATTGCATGGATTTTAAAAAATAGAAATATCAAATAGGAATGTTTGGATGACATTTTGGAATTGGACAATATTGAATATATCTTTGGGAACTAAATTAAATTAGCATGACATCTTTACGTAGATGACCAAATGAAAAAAAAAGAAAGAGTTAATCAGGTTGTGAAAAATTCTTTTTGATGTATCGCATGGGTTAGAAATGCAAATGGAAAAAAAAAAATATTTGCCTTTGGACTGAGTTGGCATACAACAAAATATTTTCATATGTTTTTAAGGAATGATACCCATTATGATGCTTTATGACAGAAATGACAAACATTTGTCAATTGGAATAGGATAAAGATAGGATCATCATTGGTTCTAATGTGCGTAAATAATTGGATGAGTAGATGAAATTGGTCAAGAATATATTCAAAGAAACAGTCAACAGACAAGCTATGATAATAGAAACAATACTTTCTGTTATTTGATTACTGAAGAAATTCTTTTGAGGGAGAAGCCTCATAAGAGCTTTATTTTATCGAGGAAATCAGCAAAATTGGTACCAAGATATGTGGGACCCTTCGATGTGCTGGAAGTTATGAATCCAGTTGCTTATGGATATAGGATCTAGGAAGGGTGCTAGTAGAGCATGTCCAAATTCTTGATTGGAGTAGCATTAAGACTACTTAGCAGAGATTTCACTCAGTATTGGATCCAGTGGGACCGATATTCTGATGATAGTGCTATTTGGGAGGATGATGTGACGATTGACTATCATATTCATCTTTTGTTTTCTTAGAGTAGTATTTGCTTGATGCATGAAATACTTGAATACTCTGATTTTGATTTACATGTTGTATTTTTGGATAGTATAGATTATACTATTATTGTTATATTTGATTGAGACCACAATGTATGGTTAATATTTATGATGTTGAGGAAGTATGTGTTTATTGATAGAATAATAAGACATCAAGACAATGTCTCTTTTAAGAGTGAAAGGATGTCATGAACCCTATTTTTCCATAATTATTTAATTAGGAAAATAATGTTTATTTTTTGCAAATGAAATGGAAATGAAATAAAATTGGAACTATCAATGAAATAAGATAGGAGATCGAATGCACTAAAATGATTTATATACAATTGAATGATCAATAATAATTGGGATCGTCATTGCTAATGAGCAACTGAGTGCAAGTGAATGCAGGAACTAGTGAACGCAGATGAAGGTGAGAACATGGTTCGGGTAGAGTTGTCTTAGCTCTTGTAATTCGTTATAATAGATGGAATCTCTCACACACCACAATAGGATTTATAATTTGCATCTTGAAAATATGGATGATTTAAATAACCTTATTTGAGTGTTTGTTTAAATTGGAATGACAAATTTGGAATGACAAGAAGATTGATTTAAATATTTATACATGAGCATTTATTGCAAGATTTGAGTGGTGATTGAATTAAATCCAAGTTGCATGAGTAATTGTGAAATATTATGTTTTATTTTAAAGTACGATTGTTTTGCTAATGAGTTATATATGAATATTGACCCTATGTTTATATATTATTTTTATTTAGATATGTATAAATGTATGAAATATCGTACTTATGAGTTTACTTTTGTAGTTGGATAATAGTATAACATATATATGTATATGAGAAATTGATTCAATCATATACATATATATCTATATAGTTATTTTATATATATATATATATATATATACTCAATTATTGTGGAATTTAATTACTTCATAAATTTTGTTTATATCTATTCATAATTATTTGAAATTAAATATATATATATGTAAATAGATTGGTGGAATTAAATTATTTTATGAAAATCTCTATATATATATAATCATGGGGAGCGGTTTATTAAAGAGCATGTCAATATTACGTTTTACATATATATAAATATAAATTAAATTTAAAAAATAATAATAACCATTGGAAAGCGACTCAATTGAAACCCTAATGACGAAAGGGATGGTGGCAGTTTAATACAAGAAAATGTTAACAAGGGAGGTCGATAGTAATATCGATCACCCCCCCTTATCTAAAGGGAGGGGTTGGTATTACCACCGACCACTCCTTTTTATTTAAACTACAACCACATTGCAACTACCAATTCATGTGGCACTATCAGTTCATATGGACGTTAGTGTCTTGAAATGACATGTGCATAAGATATTAATTTAATAAACTTTTCATGTCGATACTAGTCGGCTTGGCAACCCCCCGCACCCCCCCCCCCCCCCCCCCCCCCCCGAACCATGGTGAAATGGCAGAGAATCCAATTAAACTAGTAGACTGGCATCCCACGACTGCAGTGAACAACAGGTCGATGGTCGATAGACTAGGAGACATGGATTTGAAGGCATTTAACTTGAGAGGTAGGTAAACCTACATATTATCATGCTCTTGTTGTTAATTAGAACACTAGCTAAGTTAGAGAAGTGGTTTAGACGTGGAACATAGGTAAGCAAATTTGTTAGATGTTTAGAACCATAGATGCGAGTTTGTCGACATGTATCCAACCATTAGAGTTCTAAGTCATTTATAACTATAAGAACTTTAATGATTTCAGTGGTGCCGTTATTATGACTAACTTAAAGCCAAGAGAATAGCAACCCATAGGATAAGATTAATATAAATAGTAGTGAAGGGTCGATAGAGAGAGGGAAAACAAGAATGACAAGAGAAGAATAGAAAAGATAGAAAATAAATAATAGAGAGAAAATATTAGGAAAGGATTAGAGAATGGAGTATAGAAGAGAAAAATAGTGGAGATTTAGATTTGTTTATGATCAAGTCGTAAAAGATCGGTAATTATCATCTTAGATTTAGTGTCGTATTTCAGAGGAAAGAGATGAATACCGGAACAAGGAAGAGTGGTATGCTCGTCAAAGGAACAACGACCTTCTTGAGAACTTTGTGAAGTAGAAAGAAGATAATAATGCACCGAGTAAAGATCTTATACAGCGACGATATCAGTCAGAGGTAGGCTTTGTTCTAACAAAGTTTGTTGTAGAGATCTAAAGAGAAAATGTTCTATTTTTATTAGACTGAGATGATAATCAAATGAAAGAATTTGAGTCATAGTTTTTAGATTTATGATTATGAGAATTTTGTTAAATGACATCAAAATACGTTCTTTTAAAAATTATATTCTGTACATAAATATATTAAGGAAATATATTTGTAAAGATTGGTGATAAACATAAGTGAAATTCATAGAAATTAGACCACCAAAACCTCTAGAAACAGAGTAAGAGGATAGAGTGAATGTGTGTATAAAACTTGTAAATTTGAATCAAAAAGAAGATGAAATACTAGGATAACGAATTATTAAGAATTGAAGTTTATTTTGAATTTGTGTAGAAAAGACTTACACTTTCGAATTTGATCCTTGCATGAAAAGTAAAGATGATTATTAGGTGTCTCATTTGAAAGGCCAAATAGATAGGCACTTTATGAATTTTCGTCATGTTAGATTGTTGTTATGGAAAATTAGTAAAATCAGTGAGTTGAGTTCTTAAATCATGGAAAGTCACATATTAGTATTAAACTAACTATGTTGTTTGAGAAAAGAGGTAAATGAACCAAGACACATGGAAAGATAGAGAGCTTAGATGATATAAACTTAGATTTTTAAACCATAAGAAATGGAATGCATGTTAATGATTACGCTATTTAAATGTTTTTATAATTGAATAAAAGAATGTGTACTCATTTTATTCAATTTATATGTAAGATGCATACATGTGTTACACCTTCTTAATATTTTAATCTTGTCTTTAAATTGCTTGAAAGATAGAAGCGAAAGATTGTTTTCTTTCAGATGTATATTTTTTTATCTATGAAAGATTGCCTTCTGTCAGATAGGATTGGTTTTAACGAAAGATTGGTTCTCTCTATTTCTATTCAACGAAAGATTCTCTTCCTTAAACATTATATTAATATCTTATGAGATATAGGAAGCTAGAATTGAAAAGGCGAAATATTATCTTTTGTATATATTTATTCTAGATTTATGTGAACAAAGCTAGATAGGCTTGTGTATGGAAAGTTACCTTCCAAGACGGGTGCCGAATATGGAATCTTAGAGAGAATAGTTGTTTTTTCCAAACTATTTATTTTTGCTATGCATGGCACTATACTCGGTCGAGTAAACAAATTGAATAAACCATTGAAATATATGGAATTCTTTTATTTATTCTCTCTACCATATCCTTGATTGATAATGCTTGTTTCTTAAAAGAATTAGAAAAATTAAAATGCTTGTATCATCTAGGCACGCATCAGATGCCCTCTTGTCTTTCGAATTCTTTTGTTAAAGTAATTCGTGCAGGGCCGGGTATTCTTGATTGACCAAAAATTTTGGGAAAGCGTAAGCTTCAAAGTTGGGCGGAAAAAGCACATGAATATTGCTCTCGACTTCATTTGATTGACTCAAAGGAAGCGACTCAGATTGGAGATCGACGGATGTATCTCACTTTTTTTTATGTTTGTTTAATACTTAAGGCATTAGAAAGCCTACGTATGATATAATGATATGAAATGATAAATTTGTACCTTCCATTGTATATGAAATTTTTATTTAACTCCTTGATATCTATGATTGTTTTATCAATTTATTAAACTTGTTTTATATTATGTATGAATAGACTTCTTAAGTGATTTATGAGTTTATTTAAGAATAAAGAGTAGATTATGTCAGATACAGTAATTTACGTCTTTACATCTGGACATTTTTTTTTGTTTTGCCTATTTTTTGGCACGAATCTCAACTTCTTTCTGGTATCAGAGCCTACATCTGTTGCTGCTTGTTTCTGATTTTTCAGAAGATTTTTTGGAGGAGGGTTTCAAGCATTTTCAAAGCTTTTTTATTGGATCTGGGGTATCTATTTTGTTTCTGATCATTTTGGTCTCAAACAGACCTCATCGTTGAGCTTAGAACGCCCAAAAAACCCCATTTCCATATAAACTTTGTCAACTATTACATACACATCAAGATTCCATCATGAATACAACATAGATACATCATGTAGCACCCACCTACAAACCCAGGGAACTTACATAACAACCTAGAAATGGAGTAATTTTTTCCACAACTCCAATATGATATTAGAGCTCCAGATCTGCATGCCCCTGTTCTCTTCATGAGAGATTGGGCCTTGTTCTTCAGATCTGTGTATTCAGGGGTTTGTGCAGTTGCTTTTTTCCATTTCTTGGGGTAGCTGATTTTTTGGTACATTTTGGTGCCAAAAGGACCTCACAGTTGGATTTAGAAAGCTGATTCTATGAATTCTGATATGTAATTTGCCTATTTTCAGTGACAAGGGCATCTTGGGCATATTTTTTATTGCCACATTTTTTGAGGCACAAAAATCCGTACGGATGTACCTGCAAATGCGTCAGAAATTTTTTTTGTCATTTTCATTTTTATTTTTTTACCCTCTTTATGCCCTACAAGAGGGATTTTTTTGTTTTTGAAGAACAAGACCCTTACAATGTAGGTTCCTAGGAGGAGCTAGTGTATAGAGGGGTTTACTTCATATGTAGTTAAGTAGTTACTAAGCATTATGGATAGTAGAATGCATTGAGAGATTAGAGGGCAGCCTATGTAGCATACCCTCGTGTGGAGACATTATGATAGCTATATCATTAAGAGCATGTATGCATTGTCATGTTGATTGTAAATCTAATGCATGGATTAAGAATCATAAAGTTAGTATGGAATTTAAGTAGTGGCATCAATATGCCTTAGGGAGCTATATGAGACTATGTGATCATGTTTCTGCTTATGTCTAGGACATATTTAGACAATCAATGTTTAAGATTTATCACTAAGATGAGTTTAAGAAAACTAATTTCTAATCATCGTAACCTAGAGTATGTATCATGAAAACTTAATTAGTAAACAAAAAAAAAATTACTCCATTTCTAGGTTGTTAGTGTAAGTTCCCTGGGGTTTGTAGGTGGGTGCTACATGATGTATCTATGTTGTATTCATGATGGAATCTTTGTGTGTATGTAATAGGACTTAGGTGATAGGATTCTATTTCTACATTTGGAAACATTTGATCTATACAATTAAACATAACATCAGTTTTAGAAATATTTATGTTATGTAATGAATTTGTAAGAATCATTGTCTTGCTTAAATGAATTACTTTAGTTATTTAAATTGATTTAGTACACATACACTTTAAATTTTGTCTTGATTTAGATTAACTTCCTTAAGTAATGTATGGTTAGATAAGTAACCATGTTGAGAAACCTTAGGGAAGAGGTTGTATTAGTTTTCCGCTTGTGCTTATAGATTAATCTTAGCCTATTAATGTAAATGATTTCTTATTAAATGTTTAAAAAAATAATAATTGACTCTTTTTCTAGAATGTTAGTTGTTTTCCCTAGGGTTTCTTGGTGGGGTGTTACATATCGGACTATTGCAGAGTTTATTGCAGATGTATTTGTTGTTGAATATCAGTCTGTGATAGCCAAATATGTGTTACTATTAATTCCCAATATAAATATACATTCATATATCATTTAAATAAAATTTGGGCATTTCATGAGTGATTATTTGGACAATCTACTTGGAAATGTTTGTTATATTTTCAAATGTTAATGAGTATTGTTAAAGGGAGTTATGAATGTTCGGATCTAATATAAAATATTAGTCAAGGAAATTACACCTTTGTAATTTCTAGGGCCTTTATTTAACTTCTCACAAAATTAGTTTTATCACAATCAGGATCAGATTCTTCACTCTTAGTCACCTTGAAAGCAACTTTCTTCTTTGATGTCCCAATGTTCATATTTCTCATTTCATAAGTAGTAAGAGATCTAAACAATCTATCCTATCTTCTTCAATAGAAAAAAAATTTAGATCATATCTTGAGGGAAGACATTTGAGAACCTTCTTTATAATCACAACTTCCTTCACTTCTTCACCTAGTCCTCTGATAAAATTTACAACTTCATCCACCCTGAGAGGGTATTCAACAATTTTTTCTTCTTCTCTCATCTTAAGGCTTTCAAACTTACCTCTCTAGGTCTACAACTTTTCTTTTTTACTTTGTCATCTCCTTTATAGATTTCATGATTTTTTTCTCAAATATCCTTAGCAAATTTGCAATTTCACAAATTTAAAATTTGTCAATCCACATAGAATAGCATTTTTTGCTTTGGCATTATTCTCATATGCCTTTTACCAGCCTAACCTATTGGAGTTGTAGTAGGAGCAATCTATCCATTCGCAATAGATTTATAAGCATCAAACTATAATAGGACATGAACCCACCAATCTACCTCTAAATGTGTGCGAGCTATTGATCTTCAGTTCCTAATCCGATGTATCACCTTTTTGTGGTTTCACTGCTAAAGATATGGGATCCCATAATTTCTTTGTAGATGTGTGTGAGCTATCTAATTCCTTGACACCAAGCTCACTTGTTCTCATTCCATGATTTCACAACTAAAGGCAAATTGCCCCATAACCATCCTATGATCTTGTGAAAAACATCTACTCTTTTGAGATCAGATTTTCATCACCAGTCAAGCATGTTAGAATATTAACCCTTTGATTTAGGAAATAATGAATTCTTCATTGATTAAAATGAGCCAACAAATGCTAGGAAGGAGGGGTTTATGATGCTACAAACACAAAGGCTTAGGGGAAAACTAAAGCAACCAAAACTGGGTGCTACCCAGTCAATGAAGAATTTTAAGAAAATTGCATTTACCCAAAATTGAGACTTAAGGTTTTAAGAATATGATGATATGCAAACCTAGTTAGGCTAGAGAGATAAGTAAATTAACTCTAGGGCTAAAACTATTAGATTCAATTGATCCAACCAAACCAAGCTGCCTAGGATAACATGTCCATCGTTTTACCACTATACTACAAATGTGATGTATAATCAATCTCCTACAATGGTCAAAACAAATCATGACAACTTTGAAACTTTTCATGACAACATTTTCAATAGTTCTACAAAAACAATCAACAATCTCCACCTATGATGAACACCTCATAATGATGATTGCTACCAATATCCTAGGAGTACTGCAAACTTGACATGAATGACAACACCTATTTCCAACATTTGTCAGCCTTCTACAATGCTCATAGTTCACCAAAACACTTTCTTCTTCTTTGAGTGATCTCCATGCCCTTTGTAAGTCTCATATAAATGTTTTTATAAGCCTTAAGGGTTGATTTTCAAATCATCACACCTTGTAAAAAAAATTCCTTTAATTATTATTTAATAAATGTAAGTATTCCTCTCTTTTAAAATATTCTTCATTAATTTCTATTATAGTCAAAGAATCATATATTATCGTTTTGTTTTTCATATCCTTTTAAAGAGATTTCATAAATTTACTTTAGTTTGGAGAAAAAAATTGTAACACTAAAGATATGAATTTATTTCTCTAAAACATTCATGATGGTGCATCACTAGATAGTGCACAAAACCACCTTTTTGATGAAAAATTAGCATTGTACGTCCAAGTTATGGCTAGTTCAAAAAAAATCCTACACAAAGCCCAATAGTGGTAAAAAAGGAACCATCTATTCTCCACACAAAATATCACATGATCAAAACACAAAATCTGCAAATCACAATGGAGTTTTACACAATTTTTACTAGTTTGATCCTCTTAATCTACTTTCTTAATGCTATAAAAATGTAAAAAATTTGCTAAAAAACAATTATATTATGCAAATTTGTATTTTCGATCAAAGCGTTGTTTTATATGAAAAATAGCCATCGTCATTGAAAAGGGCCCACCCCTCTTTAACACTTGGGGGCTAAAGTTTGCTCACCCATATGATTGTGGCTCTAGTTGTTATAAAAAAAAAGATTGTCCCTTGAAGTGTAAGAGTGGCTCCACATGTCATCCCCCCATACTCATAACCATGAGAAAACCACGAGCCATCTTAATAAAAAATCAAAAAATCACTTACCAATAAAAGGGTTACTAAGACCTAACATGCGAGCTATGTGGGTGTTGAGCACTATTTTTGAAAAAAAAAATATATAAAAAAAATGTATGTTTCCATAAGCATGAAGACTAATGGATATTTCGACCAGCAAACTGTATCGAACATTGCAGAGGAAGTTTCATCGAAAGAAGTGTTTTCATCGACACAAGCACTAAGCAAAGGTATTTCGGCAAAAGGTTACCTTCGATGAACGTAGAAAACCACTCATCGATACTCTAAGTTTCATCGAAAAGGTAAAAACAAAAAGGCAAAAAAGGTGATTTCGAAGGAATGTCATTACCGAAGAAACTCAAAAGGCATTCATCGAAATGCAAGTTTTCATCGATGAATGTAGTGTCGAACAAAAGTAAGGCTGTTTCATCGATAAAGAAGGATATCGATGAAAAAGGGATATCGATGAACGCGCATAGGCCTTCACCGAAGAAAGAAACTCATCGAAAGTATGACATCGATGAAACTTGCAAGCGACTTATCGAAAAAGGGGTCTATCGATGAAAGAGTAATTTCGATGAATCTTAAAAGCGGCCTCTCGACATGAGCTTTTCACCGAAACAATAATATCGAAGAAAATGAGCTTTCGATGGAAGATTCAAACACTCGGCCGAAGATAAGGGTTTCATCGATAACTTGAGATATGAGCATTTTGAGCGAACTGTACTTCCCGCGAAAGAGTTAAAGGCCCAATTGAAGAGTGTCACATCTGCAATTAAGTTTAAAACACTTGAGTAGCCGTTGTAGATGCAGAACATTAACTGTGCACAAGTTGCCCATACGATTATAGTTGAACTAAGTGAATTTTCGTAAGAATCAGATCGATGCTAAAAGATTGAAAGCTGCGAAGAACCTGCAGAGACTTGCAAGCGATAACCAGAGAAGTTGAGCATTCACCAAGTAAGTGTTGTCTCTCTTATTTTACTGTGACTATGGAACCTTCATCTTCCTCTTCTAAAAGGAGTAGGAAAGGAAAAGAGTTGAACCCTGAAGAGAAGCCCAAAAGACAGAAGAAAGAAGGGAGAGCTCTGACTCAGGACTTATTAGACCAGTGTCCATCGTCTAGTGTAAGGTCAAAAAAGATCAAAAGTGAAGAAGAAGGATTAGAAGACAGATTTGAAAACTTAGGAGACATTTGGACTGAGATAAGAGGGCATGAGCTATTTTTATTTGGCTACAAAAGAAGGGATGCACCTGAACCCATAAGCAATCTATGGAAGAAGAATTTAGGCAAGTTAGTAGTCCCAAATGTGTTTGTAGATGTAGAATTAATGAAAGCTCTGGTAGATTGCTACAACCCAAGAACCAAAACCATATGTGATTACAGAGGGAATACATTAGTAGTGATTAATAAGTAGACTATTGATATGGTTTTTGATTTGGACTGGGAAGTAGAGGAGACTATCGATATGAAGAAACTTTCACAGGAATTCTTTAGTTTGGAAAATATCTACAGGACTTGGAGGCTACCTGTTCACAGGCCAAAAGTGGGTGGGTCATTTGTTCAGTTTGGCAAAGATGACAAGGTGCCATTTGATGTCAACCACTTCCATCCATATTTCAAGTATACGTATTATGCTGCAGCCCAAGTACTAGGCCTAAAGGCTCATCCACTCATGGATATTGGGGTTATGGTTCTATGTGCTGATATACAATCAAAAGACCCTAGGTCATTTGATTTTGCCACTTATGTTGCAGATGCCTTGAATCATGGGCTGGAAAAATTGAAAGGAGACCTTGTGAATGTTCACTTTTCATTATACTCCATGTTAATGCATATTCTTCTCTATTGTGGACAAGAAATTAACTTCTGGCCAGAAGAGTTCAGCATTAGGTCTTATGATAAGAATGGTCTGAAGAAGCCGGTTCAGTTGTGGGTATCAGCATGGGACCAGAGGTTTATGAATAACCAATATTGGCATTTTCAAGAATACTTTGTGAAACCTCTCAGTGCGGCTTTTGGACAGCACAGGGATTATACTTTGTCCCCTGAAATCAAGAGGTTCCTCAGGCCAAAGGATTTCTCTCCAGAATCACAGATTGAACATAATTGGGGTGATTGGTATTGCCATGATAATCACACAGAAATAAGGGTATTTGGATTTGAAGGACAACCCCACATGCTTCCAATTACGGTACCAAACAGAGTGGCTAGCTTGGAGATTATAAGGCAATTGTCTATTGCCAGTGCTAAACATTTAACTGATTTTGGTAAACAATCTATTGTTCCAGGTTTATTAGTTTTCTCTGATTTCATTGTCAAAAGTTCAAAGAGTTATCATTTATTACAGAATAAATTAGATTACTATGGCATGACTCTGGGTGAGCCTAGGGAGAATTTTGATCCTGAAGGATATATGAGGGCTGCCAGAGCCTCACAGAAACTCAAAGCTGGGATACATATGGCCAAAATGCCAGATGACCTAATTAAGAACCTTGAAAGAGAGGAGGCCAAAGCTTTGAGAGAAAAGAGTGAATTGGTTTGGGAGGCTTACAAGTGGAAGAGGGTGAGAGGAATGATAGATGGGAACCTAATTGGAGATCTCCAAGACCCTCTAGAAATAGCTAAAAGGCTGCTTCAACATGAAGCAGAAGTCATGCATAGGGTTCCTTCACAATTCCTTCACTTCATTAATACTGAGAAGGACAGTCAACCCCTAGCTCACATGTCACCAAAATCAACCGCCAGTAGTATCCCACCTGATTCTCCTAGAGAGGATTATCCTCCTGGTTTCGAAACAGAAATGAACATGGACACAGGAGAAATCAACATCAAGGATGTTGTTGACATAAGAATGACTGAGCATGAGGACTTCGTTGCTGATGATGGATTCGCCTCCTCTAGGGAATTCCTTTCATTTTTATACCAATACAAAGGGGCTCATGTCAAACGAAGCATGGCTGGAAGACCAGAGGAGGAACAAATGAAGAGATTACAAGATGAAATTGATGTCCTCATGAAAGACATGACTTCTGAAAAGGGGAGGAGATTATTAAAAGAGGCCGGTGTAATCATCTTCTCTGGTTGGGATATCAATTCAACACTCTTATTTGATGGCTTCTTGAAAAAACAAGATTTGAATCAACAAGTGTTGCCCTAGGAGATAGACAAACTGTTCCTAGGCTCTGGATATGATCCAGACAAGAAAGCTCTCCTACAGTGGGCACTATATCCAAAGGGGAAGAGGCCTATCATTGTGGATATAGAAGAAACCTTTGGGCATCTCATGGTTCATCAGGTTGGAAAGACTGATCCTAGGGTCACTGCAAAGCTCAACCTGGATGTTGCAAGATTGAACTTGGACCAGACAGAGTTTTTGGTCAGAGAGAACGTTACATATAAGGGACTATATGAAAAATCCAAGGAGGAAAATCAGAAGCTGCAGGAAAAGGTATTGCAATTAGAGACGGGGACTCCTATCAACGAATACACCTCATACCCCGCAGGACGCAGCTTGGATGACGTCTCTAATGCTCTGTACTGGAAGTATCAGGCAGAAAAGGCCAATAAACGTGCAGACAATGTCCAACAAAAGATGGACAAATTGGTCAACGACATTATAGGACATCGGTTTAACACCATGCTCTTACAGGTCGAACCATATTGGACAGTTTACAATGGAACGATAAAAGCGCTAACAGAGCATGAACGGTTAAGAGCACGATTGCAGGAGGTACTGAGCAATGTCGATACCATGTCACCAGAGGAAAAGGCTGAGGGAAATGCGTATATGGACAATCATGTCAAACTCGAGGATACGCTGAGGAGAGATTTAAAAGAATTAGATGATGATAAACCCGTTGGAATGCCTTCCATCTACAAGGAAGGAGAGGTGATATCCTTGGAGGATCTGCGAAAAGAACTCATCAGCGTCAAGGATTGGGCCTTGTCAGAGATTGATCAGAGTAAGGATATGGCCCCTACTGTCAACCAGATAATATTCAAGTATCTGTCGCTGGGGGATGAATTGAAGAAGCAAACTCCTCGAATCAAAACATTCAAAGACAATGATTACATTCATCATTTGGGGCTCTTAAATCTCTTTTTACTTAAGTTTAGAAATATCCAAAGTTAATGATTAATATTGTAAAGGGTCGTGTCTCTTCGTGAAGAGCTTTCATCCTCATATATATATGAGAATGATTTTTGTAATATGAGGTGATAGATATTAGATAGGATTAAGAGCGAAAGAACGACAGCCTGTAAGTCTTCTGTGTACGAACTATAATGGAATACAAATCTTGATCAATTGTTTCCCTGCATGTGTGTTGTGGATTATTTCATTTTCTTTTGGCAATCGTCTGTGATATTGTCTGATAAAGATAAGGTTATTCATGTTCTTAAGATCAAATCTATGCTTTATGTTATAATCTTGCAACAAAAGTTTTGCTTGCGGATTGTAATTGTTCCTTGCAAAGCTTAATTGACTGGTCCCTTAAGGGTAGGGTTAAATTCACTCAATCAGCATATAGTATAAGAATTCATTTGGTTTTAACAGAAATAGTAACTAACAGGTTCATAAGGGATGAATTAAAAACTGTCTCACAGATTCGCACCATAAGTCCTGAAGAAAATTGTAATGACTCTGCAGCCCAATTAACGAAGAAGGCACTGGCTAAATTACAAATTACCCTCATCATTTCTTCATTTTGACAGCTATAGAAGTAATTAAGAAACGTAAAGCAAACAATTATCATAACAACAATCTTGAACTCATCTACTATAATTCAAGGAACTCATGCCATTTCAAGATCAGGAGATATCAGATTAGGATAACATATCTGCTATAAAAAGCACTGTTTATTGGAGACATTCAGTGAATAGGTATACCCGCCTAGGTCCTGCAGAGCCTAAAGTGAGAGAGTAAGCAACCAAACAGGTTCACTCTACATGTTGGCCAAGTCAATTGGAGGGTTTGACCATAGGGACTGGCATTTCCTTAGAACCTATCCAATCTGTTGATTTGAGACCCAACAGTGGGCATGGCAATAAGGAAATGAACACGAGCTCCTTAGCAAGCTGATTTGGATGGTACAAGCCATCCACAAGTCTTTTAACTGCTAAGGAAAAAATAACTGTCGCCTTGGAAAGAGATAACAAGAGGCAAAGGAAGCGATGGGCCAGATCTAAAGAAAGGAAACATATATTATAAAATGTAGCTAATACAAAAAAATATTGGAAATGGCCAGAAGGAGGAATCAACAAAATGCAACGCAAACCAAGATCTTGGAATGAAACCCGCCAAAAAAAAAATAGGAATCACTATTGTGCAAACACCAAACCATAAGGTGTACGTAGCAACAAAGAGTCAATCAAACAAAGCAGTAAAGCCTCGACCAATATGACCCAAAACATTGAAGACATCGAAAGGATTTAGGTTGCCACCAAAAAAAAAAACCATGCCAAGATGATTAACCACAATGTGCAAATCTAAACCTTGCCAAATAATGCATAGACTAGCAAGTAAACTATCTCACCTTCATAAACATGCTTGCCAACCTTCAACAAAAATTGGCAGCTTGGAACAGTCACAATGCAAATAATAAAGGACTACTAGTTAATAAAGACTAGCCAGTGGGAAAAGAAATCGTTTGAGAAAAGAGAATTATGCCCTCCACATGTCGGCCTTACAGTAAACTCAACCCTATCCAAAACAAAACCTAGGATAACAAATTTCAAACAAACCAAAGCTACTCTCAAATATGACTCCAAGGAGAACGAAAGAAGGCACAAAACATGCAGAAGATAAATCATAAACAAATATACCTTGTGCCAAGAAGGGGATCTCAAAAACACATACTAGTGAAGAATCTCAGTCAGGAAAGGATGTAAAAATGCTTTATTTGATATGTTCCAGCATCTAGGAGAACAACCTGCAAACCAAAAGAAACCTTCACAATAATAAAGAGAAGCAACATTTATCACCAAATACATTGAGATGATTACAAATGTACAAACACCTCGTATATATAACAAAAGTGTGGTGTAGTAATGATAACCTTCAACAAATCGCAAGATAAAAATATAAAATACACTAAAACATAATTAAATTAAATACCATGGAATGAATAGATAATAAAGTGATATGTTGGACAGCTAAGTAAAACTTAAGTAAATGTGAGTGGAATAAAACCACTTTCACACCAACAATAATTGTCTCTCTATCAATAAACTTTGAAAAAAAAATTAAATCCTTCACTGAGTAGAACTATTTTGAGAATGGGTATTGAATCTTTTTGCTAATGATCTTTTTGACATGTTCTATAACCATGGACATTGCTTGAAGAGTTTGAGAAATATTAGTTCTAGCCTCCACACCATAGTTAGCTCCAAATTAAAGGAAATTGATACAAATGGAATTCTCCTTTTTACCTTTAACTATATATTTATCATCATCATCATCATAGCATGTTATAGTAAGTAATAGGCAGTCAAACAACCTTTATGACTATAATTAAATCATGGTCCAGGGTTAGAGGTGTGGATTATTGTTTTAGACAAAGAAATAAAGAATACATGAAGGTGGTGTTAGTATAAAATAAAGAATTTAGAATTAGTTGGACCATATTTTCCTTATGCAGGGATGGACACTATGATAACCTTGTCGATATGTCATATGTTCCTAAGGATAAAGGAATAGTTAGGTTCTATCAATCTAATGACTTGAAGGTATCTTTTCTTATCGATTTATTGCATATTAATCTTACGATAGAGGCAAATTATTACAGTCACATAATACATCATGAAATTGTTGATAAGTATATCCTGTTACAAGAAATGAGAATGAAGTAAAAATTAAGTCTTGCAAGATATCAAGCAAATAAGAAAGAATGAATTTTATCTATGCTTATGTATAGCTCTTTATATTCACTTGTGGGTGTTTGGAAAATGTTACCTTATTTACAATGTGGTTGAAATTTGGTATTTATGTGTGGATTTTAATATGAAATGATAATGCATAGATAGATGCTTTTGTAAGTCTACGAGTGTTTTTTGTAGACTTGTGCACTTGTATGTATTTATGTGCTCTTGTATATAGTGTATGTTCTTTTGTGCAACGAATACTATTTTGTGCTCTTGAATGCATGTTTGCATAGATGTATATTTGTGTTTTCAATGTGTATTGATTTTATGTTGGACAAGTGTCGAATATGGAGCAAAGAGAAGGGTGAGTTTCAAAAGGAGAGTAAATCTTTGCTTTAACTTATCTATCGATAGTCAACTCAAAAAAGATGTTTTTGCCAAAGCTTATTATTCTCTCTCTTGGTATATGCTTGTTGTTTGAATTGTTATATTTCACACTCTCTTCCATATCATGATGTCATTACAATAGCATCTTAGAATGTGCATACATCATGCTACACTAGATTCCATCACCCTACCAGTTTTGAGTTACTAGGCATCCTCGTGCAGACTCAAGTATCCTTCATGTTAGGGAGGATTCTGGGGAAGCGTAAAGCTTCACGATTAGATGGAAAACTGTTCCATAAATGTTCTTGCCCATGGTGTGCTCAAGGGAGATAGATGTTGAGAGTTCCTATCAGGATTATCATCATCTATATACATTATGTATTCATTATATCCAACTGTATGGTCTATTGTAAAGGCATTTGATTCCTTTTGTTTTACTTATGTTTAAGCTTATGTACTTGACATTATCTATAAATCTTTTATCATGTTTCTATTTTTATGTATTTGAGAAAATTGCTTTAATATGTGCTTAATTATGTGTGAGATTAAGTTTAATTATGTAAATTAAATAATATGGAGGTCCTTACATACGGTATCAGAGCTTAGGGTTCTGCACTAGGGCCTTTAGTTCATTATGCTAAGTTGCGATACATGATCACATAATCCTCCAGTTGAATAGTGTTTAGTGTATGTGTGCATAAGTACATATAGATTGAGTTAGAAGGTGAATCAATATGGATCAACCAGAGTAGTGAGGGAGATAACCACCTACATGTTGTTACATCTTACATGAAGGGAAGGTGTCCCTTGCCTAAAACCCTTTCAAAGGTGAAAATAACCACTCTTAGGGTTAGATACCCTCCTGCATACAAGTTCTTGCTAAGACTTTATGTGTATTGTATGTAATATGTAACTACTTGATTTTCTTGATCGATTTAACTTGCAAAAGTTAGATAGAACATTGAAGTGGTTAACTATGCTTATGCATTCTATTAATTGGTGTGATTGTGTAAAAAAAATATTAAATTTGCATATCCGTAGATTCTGATTGAAAAATATGAGTTGTATCGTGTGAATGGTGCATCTAAAAAGAGGTTGATGACTATTCTTTTACATGATAAGCAAATTATGGTGTTTTGATTAATGCTTGTAGTAATCCTTATAAAGATGCATTTTTCATGTGTGATGCAAAAAAGAAAGTGAGTTTACCCGATAGATCATTTGAGAAAAAGGAGCACGATTCCAAATTTGTATTTGTTTCTTCGGAAAAGAACTTAGCATATCATATACATGAACTGAAAACTCATTGGGATATTGTAAATGTCTTTGCATGTTTCATCTTGTGTGATAAGTTCCATGAAATTGTAAGTGTCTACAATAAAAATTGATAGTCTTATCAAGGTTTATGTTACATGATCATTTGATTGTTGATGACTTATGTGTCTACAAATTGAGTTTGAATTCTTGATTAAGGATGTTGATAGATATTTTCATTGTATTGAAGTCTTTATGATGTGTTTGTGGTGTGAATGGGCATGTTTCCTAATGCATCAAGGACGTCATACCTCTAAGGTGTCATGAAGCTTTTTGATTCCTTAGTATGACTAGTCTTAGTCACTCAAATCATGTGAATGTTTTTCAACTTTATTTATTCTTGTTATTTATTGATGAAATTTTGAATTATTGTAAGGGATAGTTGTGAATTTTTAAAATTTACTGTGATAAACTAGTGATCAAGCTTTTCCAATTATCTATCTTGTGATTATTAGACACACTTTACTTTTTTATCAACTTTGTGCACATTTTTTCAACTTCACCTTGGAAATTTTCTATTTTTCCTTTTTATTCTTGTGGTGGCTAGGATATGTGATTTATGTTGCTAGTCTTGTGGTATTGATCAAAGTTCTCTATCATGTTTAGGATGAACAAGTGTTGATAGAATAGTTAAGGGAGTAGATTGCAGACAACGTACCAATCTAATATTTGTATAAATATCATGATTGAACTGTGTCTTAAATCTTATCAAATGATTGATTTAGAGTAGCATGTATGATGTTATTAATTTTTTATGTTGTCAGATGGGTGTGTGCACCAAGCTGGTGTGCAAAAAAGTGGACACACACCAAAAAAAAGTTAAAAAAAAAAAAGCAACCACGTTCGCGGTTTTAAAATTCAAAAAAAGACCGTACGCAGTTAGGTTCATTGTGCCCGAGCCTAAAGGGACAAAACTGCGTACGCGGTCCTTTAGGAAATAAGACCATGTACGCGGTCCCTATCAATTTTTTTTTAATAGTCAAATGTTATTATTTCCTTCCATGGCCGAGACCGAGTTCGAAGGGTTTTTTGGTTGCAAACCACACACTGGCTACATATTTTCACACCCAAATGCCATGGAAAGAGGTCGGTTATGTATTTTTTTATTTTTTTTTGCACATTTGATAAGTTTTATTTACGTTTTTAATTTAAATTTATTGATTTTGATTATTTTTTTTATTTTTTGTTACCAATATCAGATTCTGAAAATCCAGAACCACAACAATACGCACCTCAAAACCCACAACAAAACCCATAGAAAAACACTTAGTATACACCTTCAACGCCTCCTTTAGACCTGACAACAACTACACAGAAGGATTTGCTTAATCGGTTAGGGCAAAACACTGCAAAAATAACTAGACTAATTAATAGATTGAAAACATCTGAGCTTGAGCATCATTTATCCCTTGCCACTAGCCTAGAAACATTGGCTAGTGGTGCCACTATAGTTTCGAGTAAGATTACAAAATGGGGAAACTATAGGGACAAGTGTCGCACTTATTATGATGATGGGTTATCATATGATGCAGTGAAAAATAAAAACATAAGTAAAGCACAAATATGTGCTCTTTTTGTTGATCCTAGAACTGGTGAGTCCTTACCTCTTAATGCAAAGAGGTTTTCCATACATTGGTGTACCAATATGGAGATGATGAAACATTTTTGGAATAGGTGGTGGATGGTCTTTAATGAACCACCTTGTAATAATTTTGAGGTTCCATTATATTTTTTGAGGAAAGTATATTGTGAGTTTGTCCTCAATGAGCAATCTAATTATTTTGATATGAGAGAGTTCCATGGTAGAGGTGGTAGCTCTTCCCAAGATAGACCTCGATCCCATAGGGTAATAGACCCGTAGAGTTGTTGCCTCCTAGCACCCAAACCCAAGGTGCATGCGATGGTAATAGTAGCCCTGAAAGAATCGATGGAGCTACAGACTCTTTAGGTGGCCACAACATTAACCGATGCGATCATCCAGCATGGGATATAGTTAGCACACCCTCTTGGCTTGGACGATGATCCATTAGCTGAGGCAGCTAGCACTGGTCAGCCCATTGAGCATGTGTGTCCCACTTTCTCATGCATATGCACAGGGATGGATGTTGAGGCAAGTGCAGATGGTTCCATGTCCCATCTGTGTATAATTTGTGGGAGCATATGTCAAACCCGCACAACTGAGGATGTGGCGCTAACGGATGAATCGATGGACATGTTGTTTGGTAGTCAGCCGCAAAAATAGGTGTGTTGATTTGAATTCATAACATTTTATTTATCAGTCACTTAAAATTTGTAATTGTAAATGAATTTTTATTTATAGATTGATTTAAATTTATACAAATAATATGCATTTCAGGATGCAACAGTGGGTGTTAATACACCATCTGATATTCCTCCCACAATTATTGCAGTTGCAACTTCGACGCCTAAGGTATAAATTTTGTAACATGTTAAAATAGAATAGTACTTTGAATTCAAAAAAATCATAAGATATACTAACTCTCTTTAATACTTGACAATTTTTTGTTTTGTAGGCATTGACAGGGGACCAAATGTCCCACATTGATGATGTCATGCTCTCAATGATCGATTTTGGCCCGCAAAGCTATGCGGTATCATATTTTGTACACCTTATTTTATGTATTCTTTTGATGGAATATGCAAGTCATTTAATTTTAGATTTGTTAAATTGTGTTTAATATTATCTACTAATATCTCTGTGTTAATTTTGTTTGTTTTAGGGTACCCCCTTTGTGTCTAGGCCTCATCCTCAGCGAAATAAATCCTCAACGACGCCTAAACATGGGAAGTTGGTAATTGAACACATTTTTAATTGTATAATTGTTTGAAAAGGTTGAAATTGTCTTAGTTGGAAATTGTAGATTGATTAGTTTTTTTTGTTTGTTTTATATACAGTGGCCATTGGGCTTTGTAGAATTGTTGAATGCACCTGATACACCTGAGGATCGAGAGAGGGTAGAGGTATGTATCTCTACTTTTTTTTTCTTGATTTAATGATTACATGCACGTGTACATGTGAACTTATGATAAATTGTAATCTTATCATTTTTCATACAAGAAATATACATAGCTACTTCATCAATGGTGAGCCCTCCTCCATGTACTGGAGAAGCATCTCAAGCTTTGGTACACTTTTTTTTAATATATTGCATTAATTGTATTTAACCTACAATACTTATCATTATATTAATTGTATTTTAATCATTTTTTGTATAAGTAATATCCATAGTTTCTCCATCAATGGCGAGCACTCCTCAGACTATTGGAGAAGCATCTGAGGCTCTGGTACACTTTTGTTCTCTATATTGTAGATTTTTAGTGTTTTTTATCTATATATGTTAGTATATTGTATTAATTGTATTTAATCTACAACAGGCCCCTTCGTGATTCGGCCATAACTTGGATCCTTTGAAGTTTTGTTCAAGAAAACCCCTAAGACTGACAAGGAGAAGAAAAAGAAGACAATAGATCCTAAATCAGCAGATGAGGTAATCTACATTTCAATTGCAAAGAAATTATGGTTAAATGCATAGTTATGTTGATAATTGTGAACTATTTTCTACAAAAGGATTCTAACTTGGATTTTGAATTGTGGTTGTGCAGCCATCTACAGAGTCATGTATTGCATCAAAGAGGCTCGATTTTGATGATCCACCACAAGTATAGGATCATATGGTGTTAGTTGTGTTCTTTGAATGACCAATACATGTAGATATCTTCTACATTTTTATTGTATATCGATTTGGACATGGCATATGCCACATTTTTGTAAAACTTGTATTGACATGCCTTTTTTGATATATATAAATGTTGATATTTGATCCAATAAATGTGTATTTTGTTCATTATTGTGCATTTCGTTGATATTGATAGGCATATTCAATACATAAATAATTTGTTCATTGTGTTAATTATTGTGCATTTTGATATATATAAATGAGTATTTATAATTGATATAGTTAAAAAATTTCTCAAACTATTCGGTGTATTTGGTGGTTGTCTTTTTATAAAGTTAAATGAATATTTGCATATGTAATCAACAATATTAATATAAACGACAAAAATATATGATATAAAGCATTGCAATTGTGGAATATGATTTGATAAGCTTTCTAAACTATTGAATTAACCCTACAAAACTCCTTATCTCAATCAAAATGAAATTCAATGGTAATGGTCAGATTTGATCTGTGATAATTATCACTAAATGCTTTTGATTCCTTTCGTTTATATTTGTCAATGTGAGTGGTGTGAGAGCATCCTCATGCTCACAATGGTCAAATTTTGGTTGTTGTCTTGTTTTCCATTTTTTTTTATCTAAATAAGGTGATTTGGGACCATTAATGATCATTTGAAGTCATTTGTGAAAGTTTGGGGTCATTCGGATAAAAGATGTAAAAGTTGCTCAATTATTGTCAAAGTTGCTAAGTTGTTGCCAAAGTTGTCAAAATTGTCAATGTTGTCAAAGTTTTGTCATGGGTACAAACCAACATCACAAGCATGTCCAGGGGGGAAAATTTACGCTAGGCATGCTCCTATTGTGCCTCCCAACGTGTCAAAACATTGAGAGCCATACCCTACTAGTGCAATCTCTCAAGTGCCCTGAGTCCAAAAAATTATCAAACTTTGATGGACAGTTTCTCACAATCCATGATGCATATGATCAATCTGTTTAAACCTATAGGGTCATGTGAGGCTTGTCTACAATGACCTATCTCAATTTCTAACGACTCATAGCCATTTTTTAAATGGTAGCATTTTTTCACCTGCTGCAAAAATTGTGAGTGGCATGCAATGCAAAGTTACAAGATAGGCTAGATTTGATTTTGTTCGTCATGGGCATAAACCAACATCATGATCATGTCTAGGTGGGAAATTTTATGCTATTCATGCTCCTATTGTGCCTCCCAATGTGTCGTAACATCGAGAGCCATACCCTACCAGTGCGATCTCTCAAGTGTCTCAAGTCCAAAAAATTGTCAAACTTTGACGAAATGTTTCTCCCAATATAGGATGCATATGATCGATCCATTTGAACCTATAGGGTTGTGTTAGGCTCATCTACAATGACCTATCTCGGTTTCTAACGACTCGGAGCCATTTTCAAATGGTAGCATTTTTTTGCCTACTGTAAAAACCATCATTTGCATGCAATGCAAAGTTGCAAGATAGGCTAGATTTTATTATGTTTTCCATGAGGACAAACCAAAATCACTAGTGCATCTAGGTGGGTAGGTTTACACTAGGCATTCTCCTTTTGTGCCTCCCAATGCATCAAAACGTTGAGAGCCATACCCTACCGACGCGAACTCTCAAATGCCCTGAGTCCAAAAAATTGTCAAACTTTGACATATAGTTTCTCCCAATCCATGATGCATATGATCAATCCATTTGAACCTATAGGGTCATGTGAGGGTCATCTAAAATGACCTATCTCAGTTTCCAATGACTCATAGCCATTTTCAAATGGTAGCATGTTTTCACTTGCTGCAAAAACCGTCAGTTGCATGCAATGCAAAGTTGCAAGATAGGCTAGATTTGATTAGGTTCCTCGTGGGCACAAACCAAAATCATGAGCTTGTTTGGGTGGGTAGGTTTATGCTAGGCATTCTCTTAATTTTCCTCCCAACGCATAGGAACATCGAGAGCCATACCCCACCGATGCGATCTCTCAAGTGCCCTGAGTCCAAAATATTGTCAAACTTTGACAGACAGTTTCTCGCAATCTAGGACACATATGATCAATTTGTTCAAACCTATAGGGTCATGTGAGGCTTGACTACAATGACCTACCTTGGTTTCTGATGACTCGAAGCCATTTTTCAAATGGTAGCCTTTTTTCACCTGCTGCAAAAACCATCAGTTGCATGCAATGCAAAGTTGCAAGATAGGCTAGATTTGTTTATGTTCCTTGTGGGCACAAACCAACATCATGAGATTTTCTGGGTGGGAAATTTCATGCTAGGTATGCTCCTATTGTTCCTTCCAACGCGTTGGATCATCAAGAGCCATACCCTACTAGTGCGATCTCTCAAGTGCCCTGAGTCCAAAATATTGTCAAACTTTGACCGACAGTTCCTCACAATCCAAGACACATATGATCGATCTATTTGAACCTATAGGGTCATGTGAGGCTTGACTAAAATGACCTATCTTGATTTTTGATGACTCGGAGCCATTTTCAAATGGTAGCATTTTTTCACCTGCTACAAAAACCATCAGTTACATGCAATGCAAAGTTGCAAGATAGGCTAGATTTGATTATGTTTGTCATGGGTACAAACCAACATCACGAGCGCATCTGGGTGGGCAGGTTTATGTTAGGCATGCTTCTATTGTGCCTCCCAATGAACCATAACATTGAGAGCCATACCCTAGCGGCACGATCTCTCAAGTGCCCTGAGTACAAAAAATTATCAAATTTTGACGAACTATTTCTCGCAATCCAGGACGCATATGATCGATATGTTTGAACCTATAGGATCACATGAGGCTCATCTAGAATGATATATCTCGGTTATCTTCTTGATCATCCTAAAATGGTTGTTAGTTATTTCTAATCTTGTTGCTATCATGACACCCTCTACATGCCCATTACTAACAAACATTCTAATATGAGGGCGAAATGGAACAAAGAGAAAGAGGGAGAAGGAAGGCAAGCAAAAAATTTCTAGCTCTCCTCCATTCTCACTTTGTCTCTCAAAAGGGTGTTTTCTCTCATCCGAGCCAAAAGAGGTCTTTTTCTCTTTTGCCTTGCTTCAAATAGTTGAAAAGCCTAATTTTTGCTCTCCTCCCTAAATGCTCAATAGGATAAATTTGTGTCAGCCTATTCTAGCCCTAGGGCAGCTGCAATAGCATTTTGTCAGGGCAAAAAACATACAAAGGGTCAAGTATAGTGATACTAATAAATATAATTTATTGTAACTTGGCAGGACATAGCCAAAAGCAAATGGTATCAGTAGCTGATGTGCATTCACAATTTTTTGCGCTAATTCTAGAGTCTTGGCCCGTACACCTCTAAAAGTCTTCCTTCCCAAGCTCTCTATTGCAAACCCACCACAGGAAAAGACAAAAGTCCCACTTCCAAACGTGGCTTATCTCAATACCAAAACCAACCTGGCTTATAACATCACATAACTTCAAAACCCTTAAGATATTCAAAACATAGTCACATATATTCAAAGAATAGTCACAAAACATAGTCACATATATTCAAAAAATGTTTTACAAATCACCTCATGGGCTTTTATACAAAATTTGGCATTTAAATATGTGCGAATCAGCTCATCACCAATTATATATAAAAAAATTTGGCATCTAAATATGTACAAATCAGCTCATGGTCATTTAAATATACAAAATTATGCCCCTAAATATGTACAAATCACCTCATGGGCATTTATATATACAAAACATAAATATAGAATAATTTGTTGATGATATATACAAAATTCTCAAAATCATTCTACCATGAACTGTAGAATCAATCAAGTGAGCCTTCAGGATCGGCTCTAACCCATATTGTGTCAAGTATTTCCTCATGGTCAGATTCACAAATTTTGCATAAAATCTTGTTATGAGGTCTACCACGATACTTAATCAAATGAATATTTGTTGCATCAACAAGGCTGGAGAAATGAAGAATATGTTTGTGTGTCCCAAAGTCCTTGAACAACCAAACATCAGAATTCTTGATAGGGTATCTCCTAAACCATGTGCCTATCATGACAACAGACGCTACAGGATACTCAATACCCTCTCCATAAATGATTATGGTTGTTAATTTTCTCTTAGGCTCAATACAACGACACAAAGATTGAAGATCTGATGGCTATGATTGATCATGGGAAATGTGATCAAGGAGATTAAGTGGTTAGCAAATTGTTTATAAATAAGGAACTGTTAATAAACAATGTATGCAGGCAAGTGTAAGCATAGGGATGCTACATAGTGATTACCGAGCACAAAATCTTGAAGACCTGTTTGATTAACAAAGTATAGAGCCCAGCAAAGGGAAAAGATAAGTCCTATGACTAGATTGTATTGAGCAAATAAGAATTTGCTTTAGCATTTGAGATGCAAAGTTGCAGATATATTTTTATTACTGTTATTTTGTGAAGTGATAGAAAATCTCTTAACCGAGTGGACTTAACATTCTTACTTGTAAAACCCTTTAGCAAGGTGACATTCTGATTGAGTGTTTGAAACCCTTTAACAAGGTCACCTCTAACAAGGTGAAGATCCTAACAGATCTGAGGGAAATCCCTTAACTGGGTCACATCTAGCAATGTGTTTGTAATCTTTAATAGGATTTTCTTTTAACCGAGCATACTCTAGAAGAGTATATTTCTTAGTGGGTCTGAAATCCCACAGTGGTTTTTCCCTATCTGGGTTTCCACGTTAAATCTGGTGTTATGAGTGTTGTTATGATTATGTGTTCTTAAGGTTGCATGTTTTATAGTTTTGATTACATATATTTGTTTAAGCTACCGAGGTTGAATTTGTTGATTTTATGGAAAATTAAGTTTGTACGATTCACCCCCCCCCCTCTCATCTTGTTAGCTTGGCATTTGTACTTAACATTTAGTATCAGAACTATCAATTGGTATCAGAGCTTTG
Source organism: Cryptomeria japonica (assembly GCF_030272615.1). Classification (NCBI taxonomy): domain Eukaryota; kingdom Viridiplantae; phylum Streptophyta; class Pinopsida; order Cupressales; family Cupressaceae; genus Cryptomeria; species Cryptomeria japonica. The sequence goes on from NC_081413.1 coordinate 362,020,297, forward strand.
GACTCAGGACAAAAAGTTTAAAGGTACTTGAGGAAAAGATCCAAAGATGTATAAGAGGGATGCACCGAAGCTGAACAAGTCAAGCTTCTCTACATGGCAGAAAAGGATGAAACCGCACCTATCAGGAGTTGGAGAATATGTTGTATATTATATGGAGAATGATTTCATTACACCTAGCACCTATCCATTGACAATGGAAGAGATAAAGGCAAAGCAAGAACATATTCAAGCAATGATTGAAATAACATCTGCATTGATCAACTCAGAGTTTAATGATCTAGAAGGCTGCAATGATGCCAAGGCAATGTGGGACAAGCTCATATCTGTGTATGGCAGTGATGAACATGTTCAAAGAGCAAAAGTGGATAGTCTAAGAGGACAAATTGAATCAATGGGGATGAATGAAGGTGAGAACATAACCCAGTACAGTACAATATTAAAGGAGATTGTCAATCAAATCAAAGGAGCAGGAGGAACCATTGAAGAGAAGGATGTCACAGGTAAGTTATTAAGAACCCTTCTACCAACTTATGTAATCCGAGTCTCTACAATCAATGAATTGAGGTATGTACCCAATATGCCAATTTATTTGGATGCTACTATTGGTAAGCTACATGCATTTGAATTAAGTAATTTTGATAACAGTGGGTCTTCGGTAAATAAAGTTGAATCTGCATTCAGTTCTTTTCATCTTGGTGAATCTAATGATTACAATGATAGAATGAGTAAGTATTTTGAAGGGAATCACAGTGGAGCAAGTGAAATATTTCGTAAGAACATGGAAGAAGTACACAAACTATATGAGGAAATCAGAAAGCAAGAAGAGTTTGAAGCACTATTAGCCAGAAGGTTACCGAGAGGCAAATGTAAGTATAAAGGAAAACTACCTTTGAAATGTTTCAATTGTGATAAGATAGGACATATGGCTTCTAACTATCCTGAAAAAGATTCTACTGAAAAGAGAGATTACTGAGATGACAGACAGAAAAATAATCATTACAGAGGATACCGAGACTTCAGAAGAAGAGATAGAAACTCATGCCTAATAGCCGATGAGGAATCAAATGATGATAAATCAAATGAAACTGATACAGAGGAAGTAGTTTATGTGGCTATCAAAGATGGATCAAATGAAGAAAGGTACGAAGAAAAAGCTTTAATATCTCACATAAATAAAAATGATTCTTGGATCATAGATAGTGGATGCTCACATCACATGACAGGTGATAAACACAAGTTTGTTATGTTAGAAGATTATGATGGAGGTTATGTAAGATTTGGTAATGATGCACCATGTCCAGTGAGAGGTAAAGGATCTATAACACTTCTTGACAATGCTAAATGTAATGATGTTTATTGGGTTGAAGGTTTGAAATATAATTTGTTGAGTGTAGCACAACTAAACAACACAGGTCACCAAATAGAATTTCAGAAAGGAATTGTCATAAGTTCATGACAAGCATGGAAAGTTAGCTGCTACCAGAACTCAAACAAAAGGTAACACATTTCACCTTGACTCAACTCGGAATAATTGTCTTTATGCAAAGATAGATGATACCTGGTTATGGCATAAAAGATTTTGTCATGTAAATTTTGATAATCTGATCAAAATAAGCAAGAAGCACCGAGTAAGAGGTCTACTGAGTTTGGAAAAACCTGAGAATGCTATGTGTCGAGGATGCCAGATGGGTAAGATGACAAGATCAAGATTTACAAGTAAGTCCTACACTTCTAAGGGAATTTTAGATCTTGTGCACACTGATCTTTATGGTCCTATGAAAGTTCAAAGTTATTATGGTGATAAATATTTCATATTATTTGTGGATGATTATTCAAGGATGATATCAGTTATGTTTTTAAAAGAAAAATTAGAAGCTTTTCAAATGTTTAAATGGTAAAAGGAAAGAGTTGAAAATGAAATAGGAAGACAACTGAAATGTCTTAGATCAGATAGAGGAGGAGAGATTACCTCTGATGAGTTCAACTTATTCTGCAATGATCATGGTATAAAAAGACAAGTCTCTACACCATGAACTCCATAGCAAAATGGGATAGCTGAGACAAGAAACAGATCTATTGTGGATTGTGCTAGAACCCTGATGATTGAAAAGAAAGTGCCACAAACATTTTGGAGAGAAGCAATAAGCACGGCAGTTTACACCCTGAACCAAGTACAACTAAAGAAAGGAACTTTGAAGACACCATATGAAATCTGGTATGACAAGAAACCTAATGTAAGTTACTTCAAAATCTTTGGAAGTAGATGCTATGTACACAAAGATGATAGAAATGGAAAGTTTGATCAGAAAAGTGAAGAAGGAACATTTCTTGGTTATTCTTCTAGAAGTAAAGCATAAATGTCTGATCAAATCATCTAAAAAAATAGTAGAAAGTGCAAATGTGAAAATTGATGAATTTGCATAAAGAAATGATGAAGGAAATTCTAAAGAACCAGAAGTTTATGAAGGATTTGTATATGTTCAACCGACAAGTCCTGCCGAGAGAGTTACTGAAGAAAATAAAGAGGATATTCAGTTACCGAGTGATGAAGAAGATCATACAGAGCCTACCTAGCTTGTATTAGCCAAGTATGTCAAAAGGAATCATGCGTCAAGTCAGATTATAGGAGATAAAGATGATCCAGTGATGACAAGGAACAAACTGAGACAGAACACATGTTTGATATTTGAATTTGAACCAAGGATAGTGAAAGAGGCATTTAATAGTGAAGTTTGGATAAATGCCATGATAGAAGAGATTGATCAAATCAAGAAGAATGACACATGGACACTGGTCCCAAGACCGAAAGACAAAAATGTAATCGGTACAAAGTGGATTTTCATAAACAAGCTAAATGAAAAAGGTGAGGTCATTCGAAATAAAGCAAGACTAGTTTGCAAAGGATATTCTCAAGAAGAGGGAATTGATTATGGTGAGACTTGTGCACCTGTGGCAAGACTTGAAGGAGTAAGAACATTGTTGGCATATGTTGCTTTCAAAAATTTCAATGTATATCAAATGGATGTCAAATCTGCATTTTTGAATGGCATATTAGAAGAAGAAGTTTATATTGAACAACCTGAAGGATTTGTTGAAGACAAGAATAAAGATCAGGTATGTAAATTGAACAAAGGATTATATGGTTTGAAACAAGCACCTAGAGCATGGTATGAGAGATTGCACTCTTATTTGATCAAGATAGGCTTTATAAGAACAAGTGAAAATAGCAATACGTACATGAAGAATGATGAAAATGGAATACTAATCTTAGCCATATTTGTTGATGATATTATCTTTTGTGGAAATGATTCTTTATGCAAGAACTTTGGAAATGAAATGAGTAAAGAATTTGAGATGTCATTAATCGGTGAGATAAAGTATTTTATAGGTTTACAGATACTGCAAATTAAAGATGAGATTTTCATTACTCAATCCAAGTACATAAAGGAAATCTTGAAGAAATTTGGAATGGAGGATTCAAAACTAGTAAGTACTCCTATGACTACCAATTGTAAACTATTAAAGAATGATGAATCTTCATCTATTGATGAGACACTTTACCAATCTATGATTGGAAAGTTGCAATATGTTGTTCACAGCAGGCCAGACATAGAACATGCAGTAGGTATAGTTGCAAGATTTTCTGCAGATCCCAAGGAAACACACATGACAACAATCAAGAGAATTTTCAGATACTTGAAAGGCACTGAAGATTATGGCTTAGTATATAACAAGAGAAATGATTTTGATTTAAAAGTTTATACTGATGCTGATTGGGCAGGCAACATAGATGACAGGAAAAGAACAAGTGGAGGAGCTTTCTTTTTAGGAGAAAGACTAGTGAGTTGGCTTAGCAAGAAACAAGGATGTGTTTCACAGTCAACAGCAGAAGCTAAATATGTTGTTGCAGCATTGAATTGTACCAATATAGCATGGATCAAACAACTATTGGAAGGTATAAACGAGAAAGTTACCGAGCCAGTAACTATATTTTGTGACAATACTAGTGCCATTAACATTTCAAAGAATCCTATTATGCACTCTAAGACAAAGCACATCTCTATCAAATATCATTATCTTAGAGAAGAAGTTCAAGAGAAGAAAGTGGTGTTGGAGTATGTTAGCACAAAGGAACAAATAGCAGATATCTTCACCAAGCCATTACCAAGGGACACTTTTGAGTATCTCAGAAGCAAGTTAGGTGTCCTACCCCTATCTTCTACTCACTGACCGAGATCAGTGAAAGCATCAATTCGATGACTCTAAAGAATAGCTTTTAGGAGTTGATGCTGATTTACATACTTTAGGATGTTTTCTAAAGGTATGTCGGAAACAAATATAGGGAATAGAAATTGTAGATGTAATGCTCTAACCGAGACTGAGTTGACACATAACAGCAAGGAATTCACTTCTCAGTGGAAGAAATCATGTTTTAGCTCTATTACTTTTTGGCATTGTTGTCAAAGGGGGAGAAGACTAATGTATGGGGGAGAATTCTGATGACAGGGGGAGAGCATTTCAGAATCTCACAGCAATCCGAATCAATTAGGTCAAATCAATTGGTTTTGCCATCAATGCCAAAGGGGGAGATTGTTGGCATTATAGAAGACAAGGAGAGATTGTTGGCATTTCAATAAGGATATTGAGAAGGTTGTTGATGATTATGGATATAACTGATTAAGGATGTTTACTATCTTAATATTATTATTTTGTCATTGATGTCAAGAAATTGATTTTCTAATTTAGTATGATGTTGCCATATCTTAAGAAGTATGATTTGATGAGTATAAAGATGTCGGTAAAAGACACAGAAAGATTGTGATGAATAAGGGGAGAAATAAGTTATTCAATGGGCAACTATTACCGAGTTAGACAATGATGAGATCATGATGTTTAGATTGTTTTGATATCGTACATATGTTGTTGATTGTAAGGTTAATACTATACTATGTTACCGAGCAAAATACCTAGTCAGTAAACCCTAAGGTTATCGCTATCGGATAATGAAGGCGGAATGTCTACCGAGTTAAGTTTAGTATTTACCGAGTTGCAACCGAGTTGTAACAGAATGCATTAAATGATTAAAAGCATTATTTAATGAAGGAATATGATGAGATGGAATTGATTAAATGATTGGTATGTCATGCATGAAGTTTGTTAAAGAATCTATGGCAATGGAAGATCGACAGGAAGATCTACAGCTCAAATTGAACCGCAATACCCTAGCACAAGTTCCAAGAAATGTATGCAAGTTCCAAGGCGAGGTAAAACATTTTCAAATCAAAGGATACATTGAACCTGGTCAAGATTGAAGATCTGATGGCTATGATTGATCATGGGAAATGTGATCAAGGAGATTAAGCGGTTAGCAAATTGTTTATAAATAAGGAACTGTTGATAAACAATGTATGCGGGCAAGTGTAAGCACAGGGATGCTACATAGTGATTACCGAGCACAAAAGCTTGAAGACCTGTTTGATTAACAGAGTATAGAGCCCAGTAGAGGGACAAGATAAGTCCTATAACTAGATTGTATTGAGCAAATAAGAATCTACTTTATCATTTTAGATGCAAAGTTGCAGATATATTTTTATTACTGTTATTTTGTGAAGTGACAGAAAATCTCTTAACCGAGTGGACTTAACAGTCTTATTTGTAAAACCGTCTAGCAAGGTGACATTCTGATTGAGTGTTTGAAACCCTTTAACAAGGTCACCTCTAACAAGGTGAAGATCCTAACAGATCTGAGGGAAATCCCTAAATTGGGTCACATCTAGCATTGTGTTTGTAATCTTTAACAGGATTTGCTTTTAACCAAGCATACTCTAGAAGAGTATATTTCTTAGTGGGTCCGAAATCCCATAGTGGTTTCTCCCTATTTGGGTTTCGATGTTAAATCTCGTGTTATGAGTGTTGTTATGATTATGTGTTCTTAAGGTTGCATGTTTTACAGTTTTGATTACATATATTTGTTTAAGCTACCGAGGTTGAATATGTTGATTTTATGGAAAATTAAGTATGTATGATTCACCCCCCCCCCTCTCATCTTGTTAGCTTGGCATCTGTACTTAACATTTAGTATCAGAACTATCACATCTATCAACTCAGTACCACCTTCGTAGTTCAATTGTTCTCTAACTAGGGCTCTTTTTACGCATGCTCCTGTACCATCGTGCTCTCCCTTACCATGTCCAGCCTCAGTGAAATTCCAAAATTATTGTACACCGCTTGTCACATGCATCCTACTCAACCAATAGAACATCCTTGCATTTTTGAATTGTGAGGTGCAAATATCTGACCATATTATGTGTTGCTTGTATTGTATGTTCCTTTCCCTTAAACTATCATAGAAAACATTAAATCTGTCACAACCCTCCTTTATCACTTTTGATTTGATACAATTCTATTATATTTTTTTGCTTGAGCTATTGAAAATAATTGAATGAATATTATAAAAGATTAAATAATGGACCCACATACACACTTGGAGAATATAATTCAAAAGGCATTATTTATTTTTATTTTTATTCCCAATTATGGCACATGTTGTAGGAGGAATTAGAAGCTTCTAGAGGAATATTCAATACCTTGCATGTAACTCCCCCACTAGGATATTAATCAATTTTGCATGGGTCCAATATTGGAAAAGAATCTCATTCTTAATTAATTTCTCTAGATAGTGAAATTAAGGGATTTTTCCTATATATTGTATGCAAGTTTTCAAAAGAGGGAGTTGATTATGTTTTGAAGAAAATTTCCCAAATTTTTAGTAGTAGGATCTTCTTTGGTAGTCTCATGTTTCGTTGTAGGATTGTTAAGTTGTTCTTGAAGATTTCTCTCAAGTTGCAAGGAAGGATCTAAAAAGGATAACTAGAGGATTGGAGAGGATTCAACATCGAGCTTTGATAAGCCAGGTTCTCTTCTTTTGTCATCTCTCATTTACATAAGAGAAATTTGTATTATCAAAAAAAAAAATAGCTTCTAGATCTTCTTTTATATAGAAAAAAATTTATTAGATTGTAAATCTTTTCTTCTTATTTAGGGATAAATATTGATAAAAGTACTTTTCATATAATGCATGTAAAAGGTAGCTTTATTATTTATTTAATTTTCTTTAGAAAAAATATATATCAGATCTTGCTTTTGCTTTTCCAAAAAAAAACATTTCTAGATTTGTGCAAAAATCATATTTCCCCTTATTTAAATTTCTTTTTCTGAGATTAACCTCTTCTCTGTGTGATTAAATGATAATCACTTATGTATGAATCTTGTTCCTTATTATTCTTCTCTTAAATTCATTTATCTCGCTCTTGGAATGGAAATCTGAATGTAAATCTTATTTCTTTAATTAAATCTTACTTCCCTGTGAATAATTTTACCTCTATGTGAATACAAGTTTGATCATCTGCATATGAAGTTATTTAAATATTTTTCCTATGAGTAAAACCCATTTCTCTCTGAATGTAGATTTGATCATAAATCTTAATTCCTTAAAAGCAGTCTTACTTCTCTGTGAACAGAAAACATCTGGAAACAAAGTATAAACTTCACTATATTCGTTATTCTCTGTGGAAATAAAGTATAAATCTCTCTCTCTCTGTGAATATTAGTTCTTGAAAATCTTTCTTCGAAAGCTTTGTTTATCTCAGCATAATCATCTACCTATCTCTGTGATAATTTAATTATCTGTACATTGTTGGAACAAATCTATTTCTCTATGTTACTTCATCCATGTGATTAAATTCTTCTTCTCATTTTTTTTACATTAACATTTTTCTTATACATATATCCTTTTTTTTATATATTTCTCTCGTATATTAATGCGCATGAACATTTTTCGATAATATAAAAATGGCAACTTCAATTTTGTTAACCTTTTTTTTTGTTTAATAAAAAATTTAATTTAGGTAAATTTGAAATTTAGTAAATTTATAATTAATTTATAATTATAAATTAAATTATATTAAGATTTATAATTAGAATCTTTTTTTCAAACTATTTAAGATTCATTGGGTCACTTAGTTGGCAATTTAGACTCATTAAAGCAGTTAATTTATATAATATGATTTGAATCAAATGTCTAAACTAATTGCTATTTTTGGGACTAGTGACTTTATAAGTGATTATTCTCATGGTAGAAATCAACACATTGCTTAACCTTGCATGTAACTTACACTATCCTTGCTTCATTATTTGCATTTATTGATGTCAAAGTTACATTTTCTTCATCTTCATGTAAGTTACACATTTAATTATTAATATGCAAGTTTCATAATTGTCATTATTATGCAAATTATATTTCAAGTTTGAATATTAATAATTTAGTTATGGTTTTTATTCCACGTGGTTCATCAAGTAGCTATTTCAATTAATTAAGCTTTGCAATGTCTAATTATACACATTCAATTCATAATTGTTTCCAAGCATGATGTTTTTCATAGCTTCTTAGTTAGAAAACTAAATAAAGGAAGTCAGAAAACCAAAACTTAGCAGTGTTCGGTATATACAGTGCCTCTGGGTCACGCTTATGGGTAATGTCGTCGTGTTAAACTACTGCACTTAACGCCTAATAAAGCTGCATCAACAACGTCTGTGGCATCGTCCCTATAAATCATCAGGGAGTAATAAGGGACACTTGGAAGTTAAAATCCAAGGGGTGGGTAATCCCCCTTGGATCGATAATCTAATAAGATAATCCTTAAATGATTTTACATCCGCTGAGTTAAACCATAGTAAACCCCCTTAAAATTGATTGAGTGAAATGCTTTTATGAAATTGATTTAATCTTGAAGAGTTGTTGATGATTGACAATTGAGTCAAGGGTGACGCTCATGATAGGCATTAGGATCTAGTTGTTTTAGGCCACAAGCAATAGGCCACCTCGATCGTTTGCTTAAGTGCTACCACCATGGGTAGCAATCGCAGAGAAACTATCTGGGACATTGACCCTAGAAAGGGTTGCGTACCCACTAATCAGTTTACATCAAACCATAGAGTAGAAAATAGAACTACATACTTTACGCCTTGATCCTGTGCCAAAATGGGTATGTAGGCAATCTTGGGATGGAGTTGTCCCTAGTACTCAGGTGTTCATGGATGGGGTCTAGGTTTGGTAAGAAGAAGCATTGAGTAGAATCCTAATTTGAAAGATAAGTATAATAAAAAGAAAAAAGTAATACAATGCATACTCGAAAGGAATCTCGTATGGATTCGCTTGACTTCCCGAGGCTTTAAGCCAAATTCTGAGGCAGAATTCAAGCTTGTATTATGTTATTTTAATTTCTCCTAAGGACGACGACCTCAATGCACTCCTATTAGAAGAGTGTAGTACTTAGTGAGTGGCTTAGTACCTGAATGGTCCTGATGAGTCTAAGTCTCTGGCCAGAGCACCTCCTATCCCAATTGGATAGATACCTACCCCGTATGGGTAGATGCCTATCTCGTATTGGATAGATGAAATCCCCTGCTCCGTATGGACAAATGCCTAACCTGTATGGTTAGATGCTCATCCCAGATGGATGAATGCCTAATCCTAATGGATGGATGCTCAGAGTATGTGATTGAATCAAACACAAATGAATAACTTAAACAAAACAAAAAAGTGGTCAAATTTTGTTGGGTTAAGTAAGGTGGGTTATTACATGTGGTATCAAAGCAAAGGTTCAAATCTAGGCCTTGTGCTCACTTCAATTTACACAACTAAGGGAATGTTTTGAAATGGTGGAGATTAAATTTTAAAATCTTAAATCAAGAACTAACTACATAATTTAACTTTCAGGTAAAACCCTAGAATGGCTAGAGGAAGAGGAAGAGGAAGAGGAAGAGGAAGGGGTAATGGAAGATGTACTACCACTAGGAGACAAAGGGAAGCTAACCATGAGGAAAATCATGAAGAAAACCATGAAGAAACCCATGAAGAAAACCATGAGGAAGACCATGAAGGGGATCAACATAACCCAGGGAATAACAAAGATGGGGTTGAGGCTATAATCAACCTGCTAACCGAACAAAGGGATGAAATCAACTTCCTGGAGCAATCGATGCAAGACCTTAGGGCAAGGCAGAATGATATTGAAAATCGACGTGGTACTGAAAATGGGAACCCTGATAGCAATCAAGGGAATATGATGGGCAATAGAAAAGAAAATAACATATTGGAACTCTCTAAGGATTTGAAGAAAATCACCCCTCCTAAGTTCGATGGGAGGCAAATTGGTGAAGGAGCTGAAAATTGGTTAAATGAAATGGAAAAGTATTTTGAACTAAGAGATTTTAGCGAAACAACCAAGGCCTTATGGGGTTCCTATCAGCTCACAGGGGAGGCGGCTAGTTGGTGGACCAACACCAAGGAGCAAAATGGGTATAGCAGGGATACGATCACATGGGATCAATTTGTTCACCAATTCCGAAAAAGGTGGCTCCCTCAATTGTTCTTTGATGAGAAGGTGACAGAATTCCATAATCTACGTCAAGGGTGTCACAACCCTCCTTTATCACTTTTGGATTTAAAATACAATTCTATTATATATTTTTTGGATAAGCTATTTAAATTATTGAATAAATGTTATAAAAAGAATAAAAATAATAATAACACACACACACACATGGAAAATATACATTATTTTTATTTATTTATTTTCCACATCCAATTATGGCACATGTTGTAGGAAGAATAAGAAGATTCTAGAGGATTCTCCACCACCTTGCATGTAACTCCCCCCACTAAGTCTAATCAATTTGCATGAAGTCCAAAATCGGGAAAGAATCTCCTTTTTAATTAAATTTTCTAGATAGTGGAATGGAGAGAATTTTCTTATTAAATTATATGCAAGTTTCAAAGAAGGGAGTTGATTATGTTTTGAAGGAAATTTCCCAAGCTTTAGAGGTAGATCTTTTTGGTAGTCTCATTTTCATTGCAGGAATTTTAAGTTGAGGAATTCGTAATATCAAAAATAGTTATAGATCTTCCTTTATATAAAGAAATTCTTTTATTAGATTTCAAACCTTTTATTTGGAGATAAATAATAATGATAATGCTTTCATATAGTGCATGCAAAGGATAGTTATTTATTTATTTTATTTTCCTTAAGAAGATGTGCACATGATCTTGTTTTTTTGTTTTTTTCCAAAGATTTTAGCAAAAAGAAAATCATGTTCTTTTATTTGTTTAAAATCTCTCTTTCTGAGATTAAAATTCTTCCCTGTATGATTGAATCTTTTTCAATTCTCTGGTTCTTTGAATGAAAATATGAGTCTCATTCTTTAAATCTCTCTGAGATTATTAGATAAATAATTCTTTTCTGTGATTATTAGTTAAACAAATCTCTCTGTGAATATTAATTAAAATAAAATCTCTCTGTGAAATGAGTTGAATAAAATCTCTCTATGAATATTGGTTGAAACTCTGTGAATATCAGTTGAATAAAATCCTCCTGTGAATACTGGAAACGAATTCTGGAAATAAACAATTCCCCTGTGAAATCTGGAAATAAACCTCCTCCCTGTGAATGTTGGAATAAGCGCTCTCTCTCTCTCTCTCTCTCTCTCTCTCTCTCTCTCTCTCTCTCTCTCTCTCTCTCTCTCTCTCTCTCTCTCTCTCTCTCTCTCTGTGTAAATGTTAACCTCCTGTTTACTGTAAAAATCAAATCTAAAACAATTGTTTAAATTTTGTTTTATTCATGTTCTTATTTTCATAAATGAATACCCTCTTTGTTTATATATATGGATGTCATAAATAATTGAAAATGTAAACTATATATATATAAAGTTTGTGTCAAATGTTAAAATTTATTAATGTTGCATTATATTAAAATTATTCCAAATGTTAAAATATATTAATGTTGAATGTAATAGTAATGGCACGGTTTTCAAAAAATATTTGAAGGATTACGGAGGCATACAGGGGCGGCGGTTATTGTAACCGCCGGAGGGGATAGTGGTACCCCCCACTACCCCTGCGGTCACCGTCACAGCAGTGGCCGCAGGGGAGTGGAGGGGACCACGATGTCCCCTCAACCCTGCGGGCCTACACATGCAGAACCGCAGGGGTGATGGGACCCGCGGTCCCCACTCCCTCCTAATTACCATTAAAACAATACAAAAAAAAGAAATTCACATATTTTATTTTTGTAAGTAGTTTTTTTTTGCAATTTAGAATTTTTAGTAATTACCTTGGGGGTAAATTTCAAGATTAATTGCTAATAATTATTTTTGTTTAAATTTTAAGTTTAATTGTTAATGATTGCAATTTAGGAAATGTTAATTCTTTCCTTAGTATAAATTTTGAGTTGTTGAATTTAACTTAGAAAAGCTTATAAATATTGGGGATTATTGTGTAGTAAATTCATGATTAAATTGTCCTTGGTAAATTTTATATTCATAAATTATATTGTATCAAATTCTTTAATTAGAGTTATTCATTCCTATTAAGATCCATTGGGCACTTAGTTGGCCTTTAGCAATTAATTCATATTAATATGATTTGAATCAAATGTCGAAATTAATCACTATTTTTGGATTGCTTAGTCATGCACGCAAGTTACACTATTCTTGTAACATGCAGCTTACTTATAGATTAACTACATTTATTGACGTTATCATCTCCATGCAAGTACACATGTAATTATTATTATGCAAATTTTTCGCATGCAAGTTATATTTCAAGTTATGGTTTTATTTCTACATAATTCATTAAGTAGTTATTTCTATCAATTAAAATTATGCACGTTCAATTAGTAATTGTTTCCAAGCATGATGTTTTCATAGCTCTTAGTTAGAAAACTACATAAAGGAGGATGGAAACCTAAACCTAGTAGTGTTCGATATATATGGTGCCTCTGGGTCACGCTTACGGGTAATGTCATCGTGTTGAACTACTGCACTGAACGCCTAATAAAGCTACATCAACGACGTTTGTGGCATCGTCCCTATAAATCATCGAGGAGTAATAAGGGACACTTGGAAGTTAAAATCCAAGAGGCAGGTAATCCCCCTTGGATCAATAATCTAATAAGATAATTTTTAATGATTTCACATCCGTTGAGATAAACCATAGTAAACCCCCCTTTAGGGATGGTTAAGTAAAATTCTTTTCTAAATTGATTTTAATCTTGAAGAGATATTGGTGATTGACATTTTGGTCAAGGGTGACGCTCATGATAGGTATTAGGATGTAGTTGTTAGGCCACAAACAATAGGCCATCTTGAGCCTTTGTTTAAGTGCTACCATCGTGGGTAGCAACCGCAGAGAAACTGTCTGGGACATTGACCCTAAAAAGGGTTGTGTATCCACTAATCAGTTTACATCAAACCATAGAGTAGAAAATAGAACTACATACTTTATGCCTTGATCCCGTGCTGAAGTGGGTATGTAGACAGTCTTGGGACGGAGTTGTCCCTCGTACTCAGGCATTCGTGGGTGGGGTCTAGGCTTGGTAAAAGAAATATTGAGTAAGAATCCTATTTTGAAAGATAAGATAATTAAATTGGAAAAAAGTAATTCAATGCATACTCAAAAGGAATCCCGTATGGATTCGCTTGACTTCCCGAGGCTTTAAGCCAAATTTCGAGGCGGAATTCAAGCTTGTATTATGTTGTTTAATTACTCCTAAGGACGGTGACCTCAGTGCACTTCTATTAGAAGAGTGTAGTACTTAGTGAGTGGCTTAGGACCTGAATGGTCCCGATGAGTCTAAGTCTTTGGCCAGAGCACCTCCTATCCCGATTGGATAGATGCCTACCCCGTATGGGTAGATGCCTATCCCGTATTGGATAGATGAAATATTATGTCTTGTATGGACAAATGCCTAACCCGTATGGTTAGATGCTCATCCTGGATGGATGAATGCCTAATCCAAATGGATGGGTGCCCAGAGTATGCAATTGAATCAAACATAATGATTAAATTAAACACAAAAAAAAAAAAAATGGTCAATTTTGTTGAGTTAATTATGGTGGTTTATTACAAAGGGCCCCTATCAGTCCAACAATATTGGGATAAGTTCGCCAAATTGCTTAAGTATGTACCAATGTACTAGAAAGATGAAGAAGGCCAAGCGAGGAAGTTCATTTTGGGACTAAATACTAACATAGGGGCAGAGGTTGACATGTATGGACCCAAAAACATGAACGAAGTACTTGAAAAGTCCCAAAGGCAGGAGAGAAAGATTCAAACCCTAGCAGGCCAGAACTATAATGGGAACCACTCTTTTAAAAGAAAGCAGGAATTCAAGGGGAACACTATCTTCAACAAAGGTCAAAGGAATAATTCTTCCAAAAGAAGGCCACCCCCTAATCAATATCAAAGGAATGGAACTAATAATAATAACAGGGGCAATAATAATAGAGGCAACTATAATAGGAATGACTAGTAGAACACAATAACTTATCGACCCAGGGCCAATGAAACGAGGAATGATCCCCCTAGGAATCAAGGCAGGAGGGGTCCTCTAGGTGGATGCTTTATGTGTGGAGGAAACCATTTTGCTAGAGAATGTCCCAGGATGCAAGGTTAGATTAGGGCCAACCAACCACAATAAGGGCCCCAACAAAGGATTCATGCAGCAGTTAGGAACCGAAGAGCAAGATTCCAGAATGTTCCCGTGGAAACTACAGGTACACTATTTGAGCAACCAATTTCAATTCTAATTGACACTGGGTCATTTGAATGTTTCATCTCACATAAATTAGTAAGCAGATATGCATTAAAAGTTAATCAAATGGTGTCATCATAGACGGTTCAATATGGGGATAAGGAAACTAGGGAAGTAACTAAGTGTTTGTCAAGGGCAAGGGTACAATTTCCTAAGTTTGAAATAAGGGTAGATCTCTATGTGGCACCCCTAGGATTATATGATGTAATTATTGGAATGAGTTGGTTAATAGATCATCAAGCTAATGTAGATTGCTATAACAAAGTTGTTGAATGTTTGGATGATGGGGGGAAAAGGGTCAAAATCCAAGGAAAGTTTAATCCCATTAATATAGAAACCCTATCAGCCATGCAATTAAAGAAGGAAAGAAGAAGAGGAGGCCTAATCTATATGGTTGAAATTGATTAAGGGAAAGAGGAAAACACCCCAACCTTTGAAAATACCCCTTTCTTAAAAGAATTCAAGGATGTTTTTCCATAAGAATTACCCGACTTACCCCCTAAAAGGAAGTTTGACTTTTCTATCGAAGTACTACCAGGAGCTGAACCAGTATCAAGGGCACCTTACCGAATGAACACAACTGAATTGCAAGAGCTCAAAATGCAATTAGAGGAACTCTTAGCTAAGGGATTAATAAGGCCAAGTGTATCACCATGGGGAGCGCCAGTTTTGTTTGTTAAGAAGAAGGATGGAACCTTAAGACTATGCATCGACTATAGGATGTTGAACAAGGTCACAATAAAGAATAGGTATCCCTTACCTCGAATAGAGGATCTTTTTGACCAAATAAAAGGAGCAGCAGTTTTCTCAAAGATAGACCTCCGGTCAGGGTATCATCAACTCAGAATTAAGGAGGAGGACATTCCAAAAATAGCTTTCAGGACTAGATATGGGCATTATGAATTCACAGTAGTTCCTTTTGGTGTAACCAATGCCCCAGCTGCATTTATGAACCTAATGAATAGTGTACTCCATGACTACTTGGATAAATTTGTTTTGGTATTTCTGGATGACATATTGATTTACTCTATGAATGAGGAGGAACATTTAGTACACCTACAAATTGTTTTGCAAAGGTTGAGAGAACATAAGTTATATGGGAAACTATCAAAATGTGCCTTCTTTGAGGAAAAGATTCACTACCTTGGGCATATAATATCAAAGGAAGGAATAGAAGTTGATCCAGATAAGATAAAGGCAATAGTAGAATGGTCGATCCCTAAAAAAATTTCAGAGGTAAGAAGCTTTATGGGGCTAGCAGGTTACTATAGGAGGTTTGTGGAAGGATTCTCTAAGATAGCAAACCCCATCACCTCATTACAAAGGAAGGGTACAAGGTTTGTGTGGACAGAACAAAGTGATAAGGCATTCCAAATTTTGAAGGGGAAACTAACTTCAGCACCCATTCTAAAAGTACCAGATCTAAATGGACACTTCATAGTCGTAACTGATGCTTCTATTGAAGGTTTAGGAGGTGTACTTGTTCAAGATGAAGGGGTAGTAGCTTACAAATCCAGAAAGCTAAATACTCATGAAGTCAATTATGCACCCCATGACTTAGAGTTGGTAGCGATTGTGCATACCCTACAGAAATGGAGACACTTCTTAATAGGGAAGCCCTTTGAGTTAAAGTCAAATAACTAAGGACTAAAGTACATCTTTACCCAACCCCACTTAAATTCCAGACAAAGAAGGTGGTTAGAGTTTCTAAGTGAAAATGATTTCGAAATTGAATATATTAAGGGGAAGGAAAATAGGGTGGCAGATACCTTAAGTAGGAGGAGACACTTGATGACTATAGCAACATTCAAAACTTCTTTCAAAAGGCAAGTAATGGATGAACAAGGACATGACCCATGGTATGAGAAAGTCAAATTAACTTTAGAATACGATCCAACCGATCCTAAGGTTGAAGGGTATACATTAGATGAAGATGGGTTGCTCAGATACAATAATAGAATCCATATTCCTAATTCAGGGAACTTAAGGGAAGTAGTGTTATCAGAGGCTCACAATGCCCCTTATTCAGGGCACCCAGGAGTTAACAAACTTTATGCAGATCTAAAGAAGTTATACTTTTGGCAAGGGATGAAGAATGGCATAGTCAAGTATGTGGCTAAATGTTTGGAGTGTCAAAGAGTAAAGGAAGAGCATAGACATCTAGCTGGATTGTTATAGTCACATGATGTACCTCAACACAAGTGGCGAGTTATTAGCATGGATTTTGTGCAAGGTTTGCTCATGTCACCTTCTATACATGATACAATAATGGTGGTAATTGACAAACTCACTAAGGTGGCACACTTTATACTAGGGAATCTGACGAATGATGCACCTACCTTGGCAAGGTGCTTTGTTAAGGAAATATTTAGGTTGCATGGAATACCAGAGAAAATCATATCAGATAGAGATGCTAGATTCACTTCAAGGTTTTGGACCACTCTTCAATCACTCTGGGAACTCAACTAAATTTTAGCACTGCATACCATCCTGAAACTGATGGTCAAACAGAAAGGACAAATCAGATTTTGGAAGACCTACTTCGCATGTACTGCATGGACCAGCAGAAGAAATGGGAAGATTACCTACCTCTGGTAGAGTTTGCTTACAATACTACATATCAAACATCTTTGGGAATGGCACCTTTCAAAGCATTGTATGGTAGGCCATGTTGAACACCTTTGAGTTGGGATAGTCTTGAGGATAGAGTAATTGTTGGACCAAATATGTTGAAGGAAATGGAAAGGAAAACTAAGGAAATTAGGCAAAGATTGAAGGAAGCCTCAGATAGGTAGAAAATTTATGCAGACAAGAACAGGACACCAAGGGAGTTTGAGGTGGGAGAGAAAGTCTTCCTAAGGGTTAGGCCACACAAGAGTTCCATAAGGTTTGGGAAAAAGACCAAGCTTGCACCTCGTTATGTTGGACCTTTTGAAATATTGGAAAGGATTAATCTAGTTGCATACCGGTTGGCCTTACCTCCCCAGTTGAGCCGAATCCATGATGTCTTCCATGTATCTCTTCTTAAAAAGTATGTACCTGATGAGAAACATATTTTGAATTGGGATGCGTTACAGGTCCAAGAAATGGGAGGAATAATGATAGAGCCATTCAAAATCTTGGAGAGGCGCCAGTGCCAATTGCGCAACAGAGAGGTTGATCAATGCAAAGTACAATGGAATCAGTATGATGAAAGGAATGCCACGTGGGAAGATACTAGGGAAATGCAGTAGTTGTTTCCCTTTTTGTTTTAAACTAATCATGAACTATAGACTCTTTTGGATACATTCAATAAGTGCATCAGGACGATACAACAATTAAGGGGGGGAGGATGTCACAACCCTCCTTATCACTTTTGATTTGATACAATTCTATTATATTTTTTTGGTTGAGCTATTGAAAATAATTGAATGAATATTATAAAAGAATAAATAATGGACCCACATACACACTTGGAGAATATAATTCAAAAGACATTATTTTTTTATTCCCAATTATGGCACATGTTGTAGGAGGAATTAGAAGCTTCTAGAGGAATCTTCAATACCTTGCATGTAACTCCCCCACTAGGATATTAATCAATTTTGCATGGGTCCAATATTGGAAAAGAATCTCATTCTTAATTAATTTCTCTAGATAGTGGAATTAAGGGATTTTTCCTATATATTGTATGCAAGTTTTCAAAAGAGGGAGTTGATTATGTTTTGAAGAAAATTTCCCAAGTTTTTAGTAGTAGGATCTTCTTAGGTAGTCTCATTTTTCGTTGTAGGATTGTTAAGTTGTTCTTGAAGATTTCTCTCAAGTTGCAAGGAAGGATCTAAAAAGGATAGCTAGAGGATTGGAGAGAATTCAACATTGAGCTTCGATAAGCCAGGTTCTCTTTTTTTGTCATCTTTCATTTACATATGAGAAATTTGTATTATCAAAAAAAAATATAGCTTCTAGATCTTCTTTTATATAGAAAAAATTTATTAGATTGTAAATCTTTTCTTCTTATTTAGGGATAAATATTGATAAAATTACTTTTCATATAATGCATGTAAAAGGTAGCTTTATTATTTATTTAATTTTATCTAGAAAAAATATATATCAAATCTTGCTTTTGCTTTTCCAAAAAAAAAAATTTCTAGATCTGTGCAAAAATCATATTTCCCCTTATTTAAATTTCTTTTTCTGAGATTAAACTCTTCTCTGTGTGATTAAATGATAATCACTTGTGTATGAATCTTGTTCCGTATTATTCTTCTCTTAAAATCATTTCTCTCGCTCTTGGAATGGAAATCTGAATGTAAATCTTATTTCTTTATTTAAATCTTACTTCCCTGTGAATAATCTTACCTCTATGTGAATACAAGTTTGATCATCTGCATATGAAGTTATTTAAATATTTTTCCTGTGAGTAAAACCCATTTCTCTCTCTCTCTGAATGTAGATTTGATCATAAATCTTAATTCCTTAAGAGCAGTCTTACTTCTCTGTGAATAGAAAAAATCTAGAAATAAAGTATAAATCTCTCTCTCTCTGTGAATATTAGTTCCTGAAAATCTTTCTTCGAAAGTTTTTTTTATCTCAGCATAATCATCTACCTATCTTTGTGATAATTTAATTATATGTACATTGCTGGAACAAATCTATTTCTCTGTGTTACTTCATCCCTCTGATTAAATTCTTATTCTCATTTTTTTTACATTAACATTTTTCTTATGCATATATCCTTTTTTTTCATATATTTCTCTCTTATATTGTCAAATAAGCTGGAATGAAAAATAAAACCCATATATATATATATATATATATATATATATATATATATATATATATATATATACATTTATATTTCACAAATTTTAAACTTAACGCAAAGAATATATTTAAGTTAATGCGCAGCGATATCGAAAAATGTTCATCGCATTAATATCGGTCAACGCAGGGGGGGCGGTTTATTACACCCTCTAGGAGTGGTACGCTCCACTACCCCTTGCGGTCACTGCTATGAAAAAACCCACAGAGGGAGTGGAGGGGACCACGGTAGTCCCCTCACCCCTGCAGACATGTAGCCGTAGGTCCGCAGTGGTGATGGGACTCGTGGGTTCCACTCCCACTTGGCTTTTAAAAGCCACTACAAAAAGTTCAAACTCATGGCATCTTCAATTTTGTTAACCTTTTTATTTTTGTTTAATAAAAAATTTAATTTAGGTAAATTTGAAATTTAGTAAATTTATAATTAATTTATAATTATAAATTAAATTATATTAAGATTTATAATTAGAATCTTTTTTTCAAACTATTTAAGATTCATTGGGTCACTTAGTTGGCAATTTAGACTCATTAAAGCAATTAATTTATATTAATATGATTTGAATCAAATGTCTAAGCTAATTGCTATTTTTGGGACTAGTGACTTTATAAGTGATTATTCTCATGGTAGAAATCAACACATTGCTTAACCTTGCATGTAACTTACACTATCCTTGCTTCATTATTTGCATTTATTGATGTCAAAGTTACATTTTCTTCATCTTCATGTAAGTTACACGTTTAATTATTAATATGCAAGTTTCATAATTGTCATTATTATGCAAATTATATTTCAAGTTTGAATATTAAATAATTTAGTTGTGGTTTTTATTCCACGTGGTTCATCAAGTAGTTATTTCAATTAATTAAGCTTTGCAATGTCTAATTATACACATTCAATTCATAATTGTTTCCAAGCATGATTTTTTTCATAGCTTCTTAGTTAGAAAACTAAATAAAGGAAGTCGGAAAACCAAAACTTAGCAGCATTCGGTATATACAGTGCCTTTGGGTCACACTTACGGGTAATGTCGTCATGTTGAACTACTGCACTTAACGCCTAATAAAGCTGCATCAACAACGTATGTGGCATCGTCGCTACAAATTGTCAGAGAGTAATAAGGGACACTTGGAAGTTAAAATCCAAGGGGCGGGTAATCCCCCTTGGATCGATAATCTAATAAGATAATCCTTAAATGATTTTACATCCACTGAGTTAAACTATAGTAAACCCCCTTAAGGTTGATTGAGTGAAATACTTTTATGAAATTGATTTAATCTTGAAGAGTTGTTGATGATTGACAATTGAGTCAAGGGTGACGCTCATGATAGGCATTAGGATCTAGTTGTTTTAGGCCACAAGCAATAGGCCACCTCGAGCCTTTGCTTAAGTGCTACCACCATGGGTAGCAACCACAGAGAAACTATCTAGGACATTGACCTTAGAAAGGGTTACATCAAACCATAGAGTAGAAAATAGAACTACATACTTTACACCTTGATCCCATACCGAAATGGGTATGTAGGCAGTCTTGGGACGAAGTTGCCCCTAGTACTCAGGTGTTCGTGGATGGGTTCTAGGTTTGGTAAGAAGAAGGATTGAGTAGAATCCTAATTTGAAAGATAAGTATAATAAAAAGGAAAAAGTAATTCAATGCATACTCGGAAGGAATCCCGTATGGATTCACTTGACTTCCCAAGGCTTTAAGCCAAATTATGAGGTGGAATTCAAGCTTGTATTATGTTATTTTAATTTCTCCTAAGGACGATGACCTCGGTGCACTCCTAGTAGAAGAGTGTAGTACTTAGTGAGTGGCTCAGGACCCGAATGGTCCCGATGAGTCTAAGTCTTTGGCTAGAGCACCTCCTATCCCAATTGGATAGATGCCTACCCTGTATGGGTAGATGCTTATCTCGTATTGGATAGATGAAATCCCCTACTCTGTATGGACAGATGCCTAACCTGTATGGTTTGATGCTCATCCTGGATGGATGAATGCCTAATCCTAATGGATGGATGCCCAAAGTATGCAATTGAATCAAACACAAATGATTAACTTAAACAAAACAAAAAAGTGGTCAAATTTTGTTGGGTTAAGTAATGTGGGTTATTACAAGATCATCCTTGCACAAACTCTAATGAATGTGTATGATTGTCACTTATGTAGAAGTGATACTCTCTTACAACCTTTATAGCCTCCTCTGTGCTATCATCTGCATGCATGAATTCTATGTGTACAAAAATAGAAACTTGTGTAGAATGGTAATAAATAGATTGCACTTCATTTTGAGGTTGTAGTGTATAATTTTCAGCAAAATCAACTATAGAGACAATGGTACTGAGAGGAATGTGTCCTTGCATAACTTGAATTTATCATCTAACCACCGAGCTCTATGTGTATGCATTATGTACTCATAAACTAGTTTCTCTTTAAATGTTCTCATAAAATCAGCTACACATATATCATTTTTCACTAACTCACATCTCTTCAATTCTTTTCCATCTTTAACCCCATATGTCACTGTCTTGTACTTTCCAAAAGATACTAGTTTCTTACCAATTTCATGTGTGCTATCCAAATGTAGACATCTTGGCAAATGTTGCAAACCACCACATGTAGCACAAGAACCTTTCAAACACATCATCTTTTAATAAATGAAACCATCATCTCTTTTACAAAACACACTTGAAATAAATTCTCTTGGTGACTTAGGAGGTGGTTGTATATTACATTCCTGCAAAACATCGTTAGTGTGCAAAGTACAACATATATGACGATAAATATCATAGTGCATGGAAAATTCAATATGCATCCTACAACAACAAGTGGTGCTTACATGATTAATCTTAACATAAAAAGGTTTCACCATTTCAAAAAATCTCTGACTAGTTCATATTTGAGGAAACTTTTGAAGGAATCTTTCATAAAATTTTGTTTGAGTCATATCTAAATAGTGTTTGGCATTTGGCTCACGATTTCTAGATCCAATTTGCCTTCTAACAACATCTCTTTGGTTAGGAAAAACCCTTGTGTTATCATGCCAAAAAGTTTTAATTAATGTTCTTAGTGCATCAACAACAACCTTGTCTTTGTGTGGTAGTCTACCCGAGAACGTCCAAAGAGAATTATTGTTAGGATCCTCTATTTTCTCCCTCCTATCTAATTCTTTACCTAATGGTGTTCCACTTATGTTTAATGACTTACTTGTTTTGCTTATCAAATGATCTTTTTTTATTTTCTTGCTCATTATGGTTGATGTAATAACATGTCGAGTAACATTAGAATCTTTAGTATGTGCTTTTGAACCAATAGCTTGATATGTATAAAATATATTTCTCACAATAGTTCTTTCACTATTACTTATGGATTATCTTACGCCTAGAATTTTCATTCTCTCTAAAATTCAAATTTTTTTTAACCATTTAAACAATTAATTGGTATCTAGCAGTTTGGTTTAAGTTTTCAAAATAGTTTTTCCATACTCTTTTAACCATTCTCGTACAAGTTCGTTCATTCATTTTATCAGGCATTGGCTTCAAAATATTCTCATCGATGTCAATTAGATACTTGGTTTCCTACGAATGCTTCTAGGAGGTGTTAACATTGGTGCATTAAGTGCATTAGGTACATTCATCACATCAAATGGAGTTGGTGTATGTTCATAATTTAACTGAATATTCAATGTGGTCTCTTCTTCAATTGCATTAGGTTCATACGGTAAATCAAATTTTGTTGGTGCATCTTCATCATTTGTTTGATTATTCATTGGGATCTCTTATTCAATTGCATTATGTTCATTTTATAAATTGAATTGAAATGTTGACGATGACATACCTTCTTGTCTCATTGTTCTTATGTCATGTAATTTCTTCATACATTGTGTTTGTATTTCCTTTTCAGCCTCTCGTTGTTCCATCGTTCCTCGCTTGTTCTTTCCCATCGTTAATACCGGTTGTCCTAAATAGAATCATATTACATATATATGTAAACAAAAGTTCTTAAACATTCAAATAACCATAAAATTGAGCATTATCATTATATTTTTAAATCAAAACTATTAAACAATCACAATAACATTAACCAAACTAATAAGAACAACAATTCGATCATTT
>NC_081413.1:362048858-362053858 GCF_030272615.1 Cryptomeria japonica
CTCTTCTCTCTATAAGAGGAAGGAGGAGGAACTGCTCCATATAAAGGAGGAATATTTGGTTTAGGAAGGAGACCAAGTCCATCATGACGAGGAGGTATAGGTCTACCTTTAGAAAATTTATTAGTCATAGACGTAGTCACATTCATAGGGATGGGTTGGGAATCTTCTTGAGGAAAGACATTAGTTTTATCTTTCAAAGGAAGGACTTCCTTCTCAAGAATGATAGGAATATCAAGTTTGGGTGTTCTAGGTTCACTTAGAGATAGGTTCATATCTTTTTTCCACTTTTGATAAGATTTGAAAAGATGATCACTTCGCGGTGGAAGAGATTGAAATTGTTTAGGCCAAAAATAATCAATAGGAATGCTAGAAGTTCTTTCAGCTGGTTTAAAGAGACTATGATTGACAGTAACAATTTCACCATTATGGGGAAATTTCAAACACTTGTGAATAGGAGAAGCAATAGCTTTCATGGAAGATAGCCAAGGATAGCCTAGCTTCACACGAAATTGTTTGGATGATGGAATAATAGCAAAGTCCACATCAAGGGGTTTGTTATGGACCTCAATAGGTAATGTAATAGAACCAATTGCAGGAGAAGAAAATGCATCAAATAATTTCACAACAACATTTGTTTCGTCATAGATCACTTGATTCAATTGCAAAGTAAAAAGAAATTCTTCAGTAATGATATTAACCATGCAAGAAGGATCAATAAGCACTCCACGGCAAGGTGTATTCTTGACTTTTGCAACTATATATAAAGGACCATCAGGTGCCTTGATAGTTTCACTGGAATCAAATGTGATGGAAGGCTCTTTAAGGATTTTCTGCTACTCTACAAAGTTAATCACATTCGGAGTCATAGACACAAGATCATCAGGTGAGACAGAGGAATCATTAGTATCAATCACATTAGAGGTATGAGAAGGTAATGGATCAGTAAAAATCTTAAGATTTTGGTTAGGAGGAGCTACAGATGTGTTGCCTTTATCATTCACACCTAAAACAGAGATAGTATTATTATCAATCAAATCTTGAATTTTACCCTTTAAAGGAAAACATTTTTCAGTATCATGGCCTGGTTGACGATGAAATTGACAAAAAGATTTATTATCAAAATAGGGTGAATTAATCTTTGTAGGATCTATTTGCCTTATAGGAGGGAGAGTAAACACATTTTGTTCCAATAACTTATTCATAATACTATGCAATGATTCATTCAAAGGAGTAAACTTTCTTTCTTTCTTGAAAAACTTAGAAATAGGAGGCACACCTGATGCTGCATTCACATTGTTGTTGATGATGTTTTCATTGAACTTAATGGACTCTCTGTTCGGTTTAAACTTCCCAAATGGTTGATGACTACTATCACCCTTATCACTCGGAGCCATAGGATTTGCTTGTTCCATTTGACTCACGGTCAGTTGATAATTGCGAAGAGTTGCGCACAACTGTTGGAAAGAAGTAAACTCAGAAAATAGAAGTTTTTCTCTAATATCTTTTTGTAAATTAGAAATAAAGATTCTTTGAATATCATTGTCAGGTACTGGAAAAGAAATCTGAGCATACAAATGCTTATATCTACCAATGAAATCAGTCACTTTTTCTTTAACACCTTGTTTACAATGCATTAAATCAATCAAAGTAACTTTAGGACTTATATTGTTTTGAAATTGTTGAATAAAAGCATTTGCAAGTTGTTCGAAAGAAGTAATAGAATAAGAAGGCAACAAGCAATACCATTGTAGGGCTTTATCTCTTAATGTTCTAGTAAACAGTTTTGCAAGCAACCTTTGGTCATAAGCAAAATCGGTACATATTGTTTGAAAGGTCTTAACATGTGTTAAAGGATCACCCTTACCATTATAAACCTCCAATTGCGAGATTTCAACATGTTTAGGGGGGATAGCTCGAACAATGTCAAGAGAAAGTGGGCTCACAACATCAAATGTGGGCACACTAAACTTAGATTGATTCATAGAGGCAATTTGTTGCTGTAAAGAAGAGACAGTTTGTGCAAGATTGTTAATGGTCGCTTTAGTCGAAGAGTTCATATTAGACGTGTTAGATTGTGATGGAGGTATTATGTTATTGAAAGAAGGTATTGATTGAGAGTAAGGTGGTGGGACACTATGATAGTTAGTCATAGGAGATGATTGGAAAGGAGGAACACTACAAGGAGGAATGTAATGGTTAAACGAATTGCCCCCTTGTGCCAGGTTCATTTGTGAAGATGTAATAGGAACACTCATTGAAGGAATGAATGAAGCAGTCGGATTGAATGAAGGAAGAGGGTTGATTGAAGAAGAAGGATTGCCCCCATGACTGGTGATCATAGGTGGAATGTCTTGTATTGAAGTAGTCATTATGTTTGATGTAAAAGTAGGTATACTAGCAATAGAAGTTGTCAAAGGAATAGAATGATTAACTTGAGTAGGAGGTTGTGTATAACCTAAAGTTTCGGCACAACTCTTCATTGGAATCACATTCGAATCCACAATGTGTGCAATACCATGCAAAATATCAATTCCATTCTTATCACTTTGAACCGTATGTTTTAGACCCTCAATTAATGAAAGAGCTTGACTATCGGGATATTCTTGAGACATCCATCGCTGAAAATCATCAAATTGGTTATCCAATTTTGAAAGTTGTTCTATAGGAACCTCATGGAGAGCTTCTTCATCATTAAGAGGATTAGAGGAATTACCCATGTCCTCGTTAAAAAGGCCATTCAAATTAGGTTCCATCTCCTCAGTAATTTAACCTTGGAAAGACAAAATTCTAAGGCTTCGTCTAACGGGAATAGTGTAAGTAGGGCTTATTGTTGTAAAACTCATGCACTAAAGAGAGAGAGAAGATCTTGAATTTTAGAGGTAGCAAATTTCAATAAAATCAGCCAATCTCCTAGATTTAAGTTGTTAAATACAATCAGGACAATCTCTTGAAATTTTGAAAAAAATGTCAGGGACCGTAGCGAACGGAGTGCACATGGTCCTCACAACTTTTTTTGAAATTTTCAGGGATGAAAGTTATGATGATTTTAAAGCTAATCTGAAAAAATTGAGTGATTTTACGATCTGTGGATAGCTCAAAATAAAGTTGCAATCTCAAAGTTGAACCCTACCAAGATTGTTGAAAAATGCAAATTTTGAATTTTGAAAAAGAGAGGGAAACTGAAATTTTGAATTTTATGATTTCAAAGGGAATACTAAAAGCGATGCAGGCTTTCAAATTTAAAAGTTGACTCAATTTCATGCAAAATTCACTTTTGAAAGTGGAAATCAAGGTTGATGCAATTAAACACTTAATTTCAAGAGTCACAAATTGCAAGAATTTGAATAAAGCACTGAAACTTTGAATGAATTCCAACACACCTTTTAGATTTAGGACTGTAAGAAACACAATTTTAACAAAAATTTCAATTTCAACAATTTTTGAACGATTATAAGCCTGAATCCAAGCAATCACTAGATCAACTTTGACTTTAATTTTGAAAGTGTTAAAATTGATGAAATCAGCCAAGATTCTGGATCCTAGTAGAAAAGTACAGTAAGATCTAGCTCCCGAAATTTCAGAAAAAATGTCGGGGACAATGGCGCTTGGGGTGCACACGATCCTCGCAACTTTTTTCAAAATTTTTATGGATGAGAGATATTATGATTTTGTTGCGGAATCCAAAGTTACAGCCGATTTGGAGGTGTTTTGATTAGTGAAATTATCAGTCAAAGGTTGAATCAAGAGGGTTTTAAAATTTAGCGTTTTGACACTTAACCACTTAATTTTCAGAATTAAAGCACAAATATGAATTGACAATTTGCAATAGAAGGGTAGATCTGAAACAAGCATTAACAATTAAACATTTCACAAGCTCAATTACTAAAAAGATCAAACATGGAAATGTAATTGAGGAAGCAAATTTTTCAGATCTAACCATGAATAATCAGAATTAGGATGTTCACGTCGGGTTCACCAAAATGTAAAGCAGAAAAATCGAACCCTCGTTGTTCCCCCCCACTCCACTCCAAGGAGAGAGAAAGGAGGGTCACTAGGGTTGACGGTTTTCACTTAGGGAAGACTTTACATTCAAAAGAGGGGTTGAAACCCACAAGATCCAATCCCACACAATGCAAGACTGGATTCTAAATGAGTTTCAAGGGTTAAGACATCAAGGATACCCTCTTTTGTAAAGAATGTAGATAGAATGATTGAACTAGGAATGCATGTAAAGTAAGAAAGATTCGCTTATAAATGGAGATAGGGACACAGGATGATGCTATGGACCTGAAATTAGTAGTAAAATGTCAAGACGATGTTGTTCTGCAAATTTGAGCGAAAGTTGATAGGACGATGGCGCCCAGAGTGCACAGGGTCCTCCGAAAAATCCGCGAAACGAAGGGGGATCTATTCGTCTCTACACAAGGATTCCAGATCTTCAATTACAGCCATGTACATGCAACCTACACACAGAAAAAAGAGGACAATTGAGGGGTTAGGGATTAGGGGTTTGCCTTTAGGTCTAACCCCAGTTTTGGAATTAACCAAGAAATGAGAATGTTGTAAATGTAAATGTTTGTAATGTAAACAAGTACTGATACCTTGTTGTAAGAATGTTTGTATTCTTACATGTGAAGGTGTAATGATGTTGTATGTTGTAAGTGATCTCCTCTTCAATGGTTGAATCCTTGTCTTGAATGCAACACCTAGCCTTGAATGGAGACTTAGAATACTCAATTGCTTGAAGGAATGCTTGAATGCTTGAATGTTTGTATGTTTGAATATCGCTTTCACGCCTTGCTCTTGCTTATTTTCTTCCTCCTTTTCTAGGAGAGGAAAAGTAGTTTATATACTTGTCAATTAGGGTTGAGAGACTGATTTTTCCGACCTTAGGCTGACCTAGAAGCATCATTTTCCGAATTGCAAACTTAAAGACCCGATGCCCAACAAGAGACCAGGCCCAAAATAGGGCCAGGGACCAGGGCGCTGGGCGCCATGGT